>NW_015551101.1:83485-95506 GCF_001515605.1 Sinocyclocheilus anshuiensis | reverse complement strand
ATAATTTTGACCCATACAATGTATTTTTGGCTATTACTACAAATATACCCCAGTGACTTAAGACTGGTTTTGTGGTCCAGGGTCACATTTCAAGATCACAGTTTTTCCCTATACAGTGCAGAGTCTTAGATATAGTTGCCTTTATACTGTAGAAGGGGTTGCTTTGCATCAAAACTTTTAATCTTTTTTGTACAACGTAGTACATGTAAATTTTTATATTCTTGTACCATACAAAGCAGTACAAGAATATAAGTTTGTTTTTGCGTGTGTGTGTCTTGTACAGAGGTATTTGATGGTGTGATGACTGTGGGTGTTGTTTGACCACACTTCCCGCTTGAGGTCCTGCTGTTTGTCCTCGCTCTGTGGATCATTGCAGTTTGTTTCTTTGCTCCAGTGGGCATTACTTATTTGGAAGTGTTATTTTCGCATTCTTATTCCATTTGGACAGGTGGATCACACACACACACACACACACACACACACACACACACGATCACTACAGCATATATGTGTATTATGTTGTTGACTCCAGCTGTTATGTTTTACATTTACAGTCCATATATGCATTTGGCTGACGTGTTTATATAAAGCTACAAGAACACTTTTTTGTGTTCTTAGAGTTTTATGTTTATGTTTCATACCAGTGTTGGTTTTGCTAACTAAAATTAAAACCATTATTTATTTTTTTTTGGAAAAATGACAAAAGCACATAACAAAATGTTAAATTAAATTAAAAAAATGAATATATATTTAAAAAATCTGAATAAATAGTATAATACTATATACATATTACTAAAATAAAATAAAAATACAACTCTTTTAAAACTGTTTTAATATTTTTGCACCTTGAGCTATAGAAAAGTGCACCTTAAATGCTTATCATTATTGTAATTTTTATTATTACTATAATATTACCATAGTAACTGGGTCAAACTGACATAACTAGTCTTGTGTCTTCAAAATGGCAGCAGCCAAAATGAGGAACCAGATACTGGTCAATTAAATCTGAACTTTCAAATTGGTCTTGCACCAGCCAAAAAACTGCCCTTGAGGTTAATTAATCATTTTTTCCTAAAGTCAAAATTATTTTTTGCTATAAAGAACATTGTTCATTTCTGGCACAAATCTTTTATAAAGAGGAAAAACGCCTTTAACTTTCTCTGCTTAAGTAGAGAAGTGAAGTCAACTCTTTCTTTGTCATTCGAAGTAATACGTACAATATGTCCCAACTAGCCCAACTGGCAATAATCAAATATTCACACTGACCTGACCCATGTTTCAAGTCAATTGGACTATTGAAATAAGTAGGATTATTAATAAATCAGTTATTAAAATGACATATGGTGCATTATTGATAGAAGATCTTTGAAGGGGCTTTTCATTCAGCTGTCGACGGGCCCGTTTAAGACCTCTAAGGAAAGTCTGTGAAAGTGGCAGTACCACACCTTCCATTTTAAACTTTGGAATGTTGAAAGCTTGACATAAACTGTTGTGACAAGTGCAGATATGGTGAAAATATCTCAAAAATCCTTCAAAGATGCCACACTATCTTTTTTATGTGTATTACTTCAAGTGCATGCTTGACCTAGCTCTGTAAACAAAGAGTGCTGAAGGTTTTGCCGCACTGGAGGATCTGAATGAGAGAAAATGAGTTGCATAACCAATTAGTTGAATAAAAGCTACGCAAAATAACTATTAAGAGGAAACAAATGAAACCCGTTAGCCGCACAGTTTCATCTATGGCATGCTAGTATTGACGAGAACATTTCAAGAGGGCACTGGTTAAACACACTGATTCTAAAATGAAATAAAAACATGATTCAGGTATAAGCCAAGCAGAATTCATAGACATTGTATCACGCTGATAAAGCAGCCTTAGATAGGTTTTTACTGTCTGATATAATTAATGAATCTGTACTCCCCTACCATTATATTCCAATTTATCGTACAGGAAGGCCATAACAGCCCAATAACTTCATGGCAACGAGAATGAAATACACTCAGCATCCAAATGAATGGATGTCTTGCTCATTTGTTCATCTGTACTGTCAGAGATATAACTGCTATTAAGAGCAGGTGCTTTATAAAACCATTTACATGTTTTACAATTGGTTTTTGATGCTTTCTAATATCAATAAAAGTAGACTTTTGATGTTCTCTCATTGAAATGTCATTATAATCCTGATTTATCGCACTGGGAGATTTCATTGCTCCTTATTCCTCAACCAGCGCTAGTGAAAACAAAAACCCAAGCATTTTAAAATGAGAAAATTTTTCAACATTTGTCTGGTGAATCAAAAGAACTTTATGGCACAGATTTACTTATGGCACAGATACCTAATTAGTTTCCATAAGTGGGCAATAACAAGAACATGGCATGTGGACAAATGCACCTCCTGCATTCACAGCCATCTGTTTCAGCCCCAACTTTTGGACTAGTTGCAGAATGGATAATGATGTGGATACTATTTGACAGCGTTCGTCAGAGAAAACGTCTACTAGATCTTTAAGTTTCAGAGACAGATGAAAATTATTGTCATGTGCGGTAGGGCTGTGCAATATATCGAAATTATCGAAATATCGCAAATGTACATATTCGCAATATGCATAGAAAATCACTCACTTCTCTCACCTAAATAACTTTTGTAGCTTAAATAAGAATCAGTGCATATTGAATTCAAAGAGTAAATACTAAGCAATGTTTTATTTTTCCTTTTTATTATTCAGTTCCTAAACTTATGTTAAAATGATTACACTAATGTTAAAATGACATTTTTATGTAATGCTCGAGTAAAACACATACCGTTCACTTTCAGAAGTTGTTGTAGGGGGGCTTTCTTATTAGAATCAGATTCAGAATGAGCTTTAGTCACCACTTAAGTGTGTGCAAACACAAGGAATTTGTTGTGGTTTTACAGGAACTCTTGGTACATACATACATACAAATAACCATATATATATGACACAAGATAGTTATAGAAGTTCACAGAACTGACTCAGCAACAGCTGAGTAAAACTGTTTCATCTGAGCATGTGGCACTTTAAGCATTATCGTATCGCATATCGAATATCGCATTATTTAATGAGTTATCGCATATCGCATTTTTCTTCAATATCGCACAGCCCTAATGTGCGGTCAGATAAATACTGATTCATAGAAATGAAAACAAATGGCACACCTGGGCAGTTGGAATAGTTCAGAAATAACAACAGCAGCACAATATGTTCGTCACATTAGCTAATTACAATGGCTGATAAAGTTGTAGGACGTTATTGTCACAATACAAAAATTTAAGATACCAGTGAAAATTGTACTATTCTCGATACAAAAACTAATAAGCTAGAAAACAAACTCCTGTATAAAATAGTTATTATATTGTATTATATAAAATAATGTATGCATTATATATTTTGTGAGAATATACTATAGGCCTATATACATTTCAATTCAATTTTAGTATGTTAATGGATTTGACAATGAACATCTATCTATCTATCTATCTATCTATCTATCTATCTATCTATCTATCTATCTATCTATCGGTAAGATTTTATAATGATTTCAAAAGAGGTTTATTATGCTCACCAAGGCTGCATTTATATGATCAAAAATACAGTAAAAACAGTAATAATTTGAAATATTATTACAATTTGAAATAACATTTATCTATTTAAATATATTTTAAAATACAATTTATTCCAGTGATGCAAAGCTGAATTTCCAGCAACATTACCTTCAGAAATCATATTACAGTTTTTCTCAGTCGCTTTGGTGCATTTCTCAGATCAGAAATGAAATTCTCAAAAACTACTTGTTCAACCTCCACATCATCTAGTCAATTGTGCACATTATAAAAGCAGTTTCTCATTCTTTTGAACAAGTTGCGATTGCTTTGGTACATTCATGCAATTGATTATGTACTTTTTTCTGCGGTTTCCTACATTATCAGTTGCTAATGTCATATCCAAACTGTTGCCATAGTTTACATCAAGTAATTCTAACAGAGTGCACTGTTATATTGACATGACTAAAAATTTTGACTATCTTGTTTGTGAACAATGACACAAGGACTTCATTCTGATGTCACTGATATGTTTATTGGCATAAATACTTACTTTTGAGAGATGAACTAAAGATTTTGAGTAAGTTACAGGCTTTTGTAGGTAATCCATTGTGTGGTGCTGTTTGTACAAATTGTTTTGAGAAATGCATATACTTTGCAAATATTAAGGATGATTCGAGAAATGCACCAAAGCGACAGAAAAACTGTAATATGCTGATTTGATGCTCAAGAAACATTTCTTATCAATGTTGAAAACAATTTTGCAGCTTGATTTTTTTAATATAGAAATGTTTTGTAAACATTGTAAGACATTATAAATGTCTTTATTGTCACTTTTGATCAATTTAATGCATCTTAGCTAAATAAAAGTATTACTTTCTTTCAAAAAAGTCTCATTTGAAACTCAAAGAAATACCTACATTGAGGTCTTATGTGCCTTAATGCTAAAACAAACCTAGCATATTCCCATAGGAAGCAGTAGCCATTTTCATAATGGAAGACATTCATCTTGAAGCTAAGCAAACACCTTTCAGTTTCATAAGGGCTCTGAATGAGTCAGTGGTCAGCTCTTGATGGGTGGCAATACCTCATACACACCGGGATGCAGAGTCAGCACCTGCTAGCATGTGTACACATCCATCCAGAGTGCATTAAGTGTTCAGTGCTGCAATATGTTGCCTTAATCAGTCTTGCTTGCTTTCATTGGCACCAATCAACTGTAACCACTGTTAACAAAATGAGAAGTGCTTGCCAAGTGGAAAAGAGAAGGAACATATCATTAAATCAGATCTACAATCTACACATAGTAAGCATCCGTGGAACTGAGCTTATGTGTTAACAAAACAACATGTAGACAAATAGAATCATAAACAGTTCTGGTTCTGATTCCTCTTAACGATTCAGGTTCCTTAACAGTACCATTAACAATTGTTAGTACTTTTGAATGGGTGCCGTCAGAATGAGATTTCAAACATCTGATAGAAACATCACAATAATCCACATTAATCCACATGACTCCAGTTCATCATTTTGTTTGTAACAAACAAATCTATTATTAAGGCAAATAATGTGTTTTTTGAACATTAAAGCATGTCAACATATTCTGTTACACCAAATACACAAAATAATGATCTTTAAAAAAGCATATGACCCCTTTAAATTCTAGTCACTTCTGGATGAAAATAGTCCATATTTCAAAATAACGCTTCCTCCAGTGAAAAAGTTCATTCCCTGTTGACCTCTCACATCAAAATCCAATCATGTACTTGCATTACTTGTGGATTACTGTAATGTTTTTATCAGCAGTTTGAACTCTCATTCTGACGGCACCCATTCACTGCAGAGGATCCACTGGTGAACAAGTGATGTAATGCTAAATTTCTACAAAAATCATCTACATTTTGGATGTCTTGAGGATAAGTACATTTTCAGCAAAGTTTCATTTTGAACTATTCCTTTAAATAAACAAAACTAAGTGCGCCGCAACTACTCAGCTCAGAGCTGGCTAATATATGCCCGTTTTATACCAGCAACATTTGTCACCCGCTATGAGAGGACAGGGTTCAAATGAAACCTATGCCATCTGTGATTATGCACTGCATTGCTTGCCGAGCACCTCATGCTCTGCAAGGAAACGACACCGATGTGTGTTATTTTTCGAGCACTATTCATACCGTAAATGTGTTTCTTAATAGAAACGTAGGGACTCTGCTAGTGAGGCCGTATATACCCACACAACCCGAAAAGAAAAGAATGGCACAACACATTTTCACATTCCTCTTTCCAAGTGTGGAAAAGTTCAGTAAGAACTGCACTTGGAAAAGCCACAAATAAAGAGCTGTAGCTTTCACAGCAAGTTACAACCTTAGGGTTTCCATTAAAGGTTTTAAGTGAGCACCCATTTGCTGTGCCCTGCAATCAAGAGACAGAACAGCGGAATACACAGACTGTGCTCCTCAACATACCTAGATAACAGACTTCACACTGTTTTAGTAGCCAGAAAACACTTGCTCCTTGGAAAAGACACCTCTCATTTGGCTGAGAGATCAAAAAAGTCCAGGCAAGTGCTCCATTTGAGCAAAACTAACTGTGAGAGACATTTTGACTGGCTAACAGAGTGTCGTGAAAAGAAAATGGTCATTCTAAGAGACACAGATAAGTGCACGCCTGGAGAGGACTTGGCATCTCAACAGCCTAGTTCTAACATCTTATTGTGCCATTTTATTAGGGAAAATTTTACAGATATAAACTCACAACCACAAACATGTGAGATTAATGTTTTAATGGATCAATTTGTTTTTCTGTTTTTTTTTTTTTTTAGATTGTTCTGTCCAAGAATACAAGGAAAAATTCCCCAAAATGTAAATGAATGAATGAATGAATGAAGTAAATTTAAATAGTGTGTAAATAATTTTTCAGTGATACAAATAAAGGTGAACTAAACTGTGGTTGAAGTGACTAAAACTTGATTACTGATTCATAAAGATTATATGATATATGATCTAAATAATAATAATATTAACTTTAATAAATATATTTTACAAAATGTAAAACGTACAAAATGTAAAACATACAGTAAACCTCTCATTAAGTGTGTGGTTTTTAAAAAGTGTAATAATACCTATTATCATATCATATCATATCAATAAATCAATACATAAAGATTATTATCATTAAAATTATTATTATTACATAAAAGTCTCAAGTGACAGTCATCAGTTGTGTGATTTTTAACAACTGTGTTGATTGATTGATTGATTGATTGATTGATTGATTGATTGATTAATTCATTCATTTTACTTAATTGCATTTTTTATTTGTAACTACTAGCTGTTATTTATTATATATTGTATAAACAAACAAACAAACAAATAGCATGCACTGAATGATTGACACTTAATTATGTGGCTTGGATTCAATTAATAATGTGTTAACGAATAAACAGTACAAAAATATAATAATATTGTTTTCTTGTTGACAGTAAGATAATGGTGTTTCAAATGCCTTTAACCCATAAAACATTGCATTAATATATAATGGACAACAAAAACCCATATCCAGAGAGGCGATTATCCCGCTCACTTCAGAAGCCCACCACACACAGCAATCACACATGCACTGAATGACTCCAGCACTGGAATAAGACGGTAAATTTCCATTGTTATTCCGCATCCATTATTGGCAAGCCGACCATTTTAAGACAGCTTAATTAAGTGCCCCAACTCCGCACGGACACCAAGTTCATTATGTATATTGATGTATCTATCTCAGCTCTCCGGTGAATATTTCTGAGTAGGCCACAGCTTCCAGCTGCAAAGGACTCTCTCTGGACCCATTCAGAGCACACATGCTCCATGGATCTGCCTCTCGATGGCCACAGGCATCGGCCAAAACACATCTAAGGCAGTACTTGTGTTAATAAAGCCTCATATGAAGGATTTCTATGTACGGCAACAAAATCAACAGCCCGGTAATGATCCCTGCTTGGCTAGAATGAAACCAACTCAGTCCTGAGGCTGCTATAAAGAAGGTCAGGTAAACCCGCAAGCCGCAAGACATCGAGCGCGGCAACACCAAAGACGTCTAACAAAATCAGCTGGGTAAATTAAGGTGAAAGGAAAAATGTAAATAAGACCCTTAAGACTCTGAAAAGAAGCGCTCAGGGGGCAGCATCGGGGGTAAATGAGGAAAGGTCAAGCGAAAGGAAGGGGGCTGGAGAAGTGACGCAGACTCCGTCCGTGCCGCTTGTCGTTCACATTCACACTCAGCCACGACTGCAAGCCATTTAATTAAAAGGAGCTGAGCTGTGACAAGAAAGAGAGGGGACCTCAGCTTCTGCAGTGCCTACAGCCTCAAACACAATCCACTCGGCACAATCGATACGCAGCCTTTCCAAAGCTGCTCCTTAACCACGCGCACACAGTGTGGCTCTGTAGCGTATACTTAGCATGTTGACGTAGGCTGGCTTTTCATGTCAGGGTTTACTTGGTGGAAAAAAATATTCCCCTGCGTCTCCACAGGGATGGGTTTTGACTGAAACACAGATGGCTTTAAATATGCTTAAAGAGTACCCACTAATTTATGGACTGTTGTATGATACATGTCTTGTCCACAGCACTAGTGATTACACTCTTAAAAATAAAGTTTCTTACTGGCGTTGATGGTTCCATAAAAAGCCTTTAATATCCATGGAACCTTTTCAATGCACAAAAGAGTGATTAAGTGTTCTTCACAATAAGAAAAAAATGGTTCTTTTAAGAAGTTTTAAGTGAAAGGTTCTTAGGGGAACCCAAACTGGTTTCGTATATGGCATTGCTGCGAAAATCCCATTTTGAAAACTTTACCTTAATGGTGTGTGCACACCAGAAGCGAATATTCAATAGCGTTACTCGCTCTACATTATTTGCGAGATGTTTTTCACAACATTTGCGCCAATAAAAAAAAAAAATTTTTTTTGTATGTAATCTTTGTATGTAATCTACGTGTCAATAAGCTCTTTGCTGATCGCCCAATTTGCATCACCCGGTGAGAATTTGCATCTAGTTACGTCTTTGCATTGACTTTGTATGTAATCTACTCACACAAATAAAATGAATAAGATTACCCGCGGGATGTTTTTCGCGTCACTCACCCGAATAAAAAACATCATAATTCTCTCCTCCATTTTCTGATAGAAACCGGATGTGTCAAACTGGACGTGTCAATAAGCTCTTTGCTGATTGGCTTGCACATCAACCAATTTTAAAATTCTTCACACCAAGAAAAAATGGTTCTCTTTGGGGGAACCAAAAAATGGTTTTCTTTCAGTCGGTTACGTTCAACGTCACGTCGGAATGTACCGACGAACTGAGATCCCAATTCATCGGTATGTTCCGATGTGACGTCTCATACGTAACCGAGACATTCTTCTATAGTATTGCTGTGAAAACCCTCTTTTGCACCTTTATTTTCAAGAGTGTTGCAGAAAAACACCATTTTGGAACCTTTACTTTAAGAGCGTAGAACCTTTCTATTGTACAAAATGTTCTTTAAAGTGTACAAATGACTTGCGCGACAACGCGTCATGCGAATTTCTCGCTTGAGTTGAAATTTTCACATCTATTCGCGTCTTTGCATTGACTTTGTATGTAATCAACTCGCGCAAATAATTACATTTGCTTTAATTAAACCAAAGCGAATATTCATTGTGTACTCACTCTAGATTACTCCCATGATGTTTTTTTTTGTGTCACTCGCATGAATAAAAAACATAATAATGCTCTCCTCCATTTTTTGATACAACTGGACGTGTCAAACCGGACGTGTCAATAAGATCTTTGCTGATTGGCTTGCGCAATGACGCGTCATGCTAATTTCCTGCTCAAGCTGAAAATTTTCATCTTGAATATTGCACATTTGCGGCAATTGTGTCGCCAAATTTGTGTCGCCCGGTGCGAATTCGCGTCTTCGCATTGACTGTGTATGTAATCTGCTCATGCAAATAAAATTAACAGGATTACCCACGGGATGTTTTTCGCGTCATTCGCCCGAATAAAAAACATAATAATTCTCTCCTCCATTTTCTGATACAACCGGATGTGTCAAACTGGACGTGTCAATAAGCTCTTTGCTGACTGGCTTGCGCATCAATGCGTTTTAAAATGTTCTTCACACTAAGGGTGCTTTCACACCTGGCCTGTTGTTTCGGAACCTGGCGCGTTTCCCCCCTTAGCTCGGTTAGTTTGGGCATATGTGAACACGCAATCGCGCTCGGATCCGTGCCAAAACAATCAGTCCAAGATCGTCTGAACGAGGTGATCTCGGCTCGATTGAAAACGAACTATGGAGCGGTTCGGTTGTAGTGAGAAAGCAATCCGATCCAACGGACCAACGAACCAGGCTATATCACAATTTATGATGGGTAATTACGTAAGTTCCGTGAAAAGCATTAGCTTTGTTGTTTTGCTAATACCTCAACATGAACCTGTGAATGTCTGTGGGTGAGCACGTCTTTGCCATTCAAAAATCAAAGTGCACTTTTTTTATTTTATAATGCCATCTGCTCTTCTTTGTAGTAGGTGCATTTTAAAAATGTTTTCCCAATCAATCCTGGACTCCTGCTAAAAATGATAAATTATTATAACGACAGCTACAAAAAAAAACAACAATAAGCCCGCGGAGCTGTTATCGTTCCATCCTGACGGATGACAGCCGTGACAGCTAAGTGTAATCCCGGAAAATAAACCGTGGAACTTTGACCAATGAGAGAACAGTTTACTCGCGCGTGACTTGTATTAACAAATTTGGTCTGTTTAGAAACTTTGCCGTGTGAAAGCGAACCACACCAAGAATAAAAAGCAACATTGTAATAATTTTAATCCCTGTTTCGGAACAAAGCAATCGATCTAAGGTGTGAAAGCACCCTAAGAAAAAATAGCTCTCTTTGGGGGAACCAAAAAATGGTTCTTCTATTGTATTGCTGTGAAACCCCTCTTTTGCACCTTTATTTTCAAGAGTGTTGCTGTAAAAACACAATTTTTTAACCTTTATTTTAAAAGTGTAGAACCTTTCTGCACAAAATGTTCTTTAAAGTTGAAAAAGCTTCTTCACCGTGTTGAAAAAAACAGCATATGCTGGTTAGGTATGTTTTGAAGCATGGCTGCTGTTTGAGCTTGTTTAAGCTGGTCGTTAGCTGGTCATGAGCTGGTTTAAGCTGGTCGTTAGCTGGTCATGAGCTGGTTTAAGCTGGAGCTTGTTGCTGAGGACCAGCTTAGGACCAGCTTAAACCAGCTCAAACCAGCAGCCATGCTTCAGAACATACCTAACCAGCATGTGCTGTGAACCTGAAAGGTTCTTTGGAGAACCCTAATTTGAGCTTGTTTAAGCTGGTCGTTAGCTGGTCATGAGCTGGTTTAAGCTGGTCGTTAGCTGGTCATGAGCTGGTTTAAGCTGGTCGTTAGCTGGTCATGAGCTGGTTTAAGCTGGTCGTTAGCTGGTCATGAGCTGGTTTAAGCTGGTCGTTAGCTGGTCATGAGCTGGTTTAAGCTGGAGCTTGTTGCTGAGGACCAGCTTAGGACCAGCTTAAACCAGCTCAAACCAGCAGCCATGCTTCAGAACATACCTAACCAGCATGTGCTGTGTTTTACAACAGGGCACTGAAAGGTTCTTTGGAGAACCCTAAATGGTTCTTCGATGGCATCACTGTAAAAAACCCTTTTTGGAACCTTTATTTTTAGAGTGTATAAGGAAACAGAAAAGCAGGGAGGGAAAATGCCATTTGCCATCCAGCGACGCAGGCGGTTAAGGCAGGAAGTGATGGCAAGACGACTTGTTTGCACTTTCCTTTTCCCCCCAGCATTATGCAAATAGCTGTCACCCCATTGCCTCTCAATCTTCTGTCTGCGTTGAGCTGAGAGCTCTCTCTCATCAGGGGACGGGCTCACTTGGGCACACTCGGGATACGAGAGACAACAGCATCACTGAAAAATACTAAACAGAGTCTGATCACACAAGATGGTGGATGAGGAATTTGGCACAATTTGCTGGGATTTATTCGTCCAGTGCTATTCTAAACAACTATCAAGAGTATTCTCTAAAAACAACATTGTCTTGTCAGATTTTATTGCTCACAGCTCAGGAGATTTAAAGGGATAGTTCAGCCAAAAATGACATTTCTGTCATCGTTTACCCAAATCTCTATGAATTTCTTTTCAATCTCATTTGCGTCATGTCTATGACACCAGACGGCATTGCTTTTTGGGTATCTTGTAACCAAAAATGATGCATCAATTTTAAATAGGCAGACTTCAAATAGAGCACACAAGCTTTTTTTGGAACTTGAGAGCCCACAGCCAATATTTTATGGAAAAGAACAGTGTAAACATTTTTCAATAATCTTCAACACAGACACACACACACACACACACACACACACAAACACACACACACACACACACACACACACACACACACACACACA
>NW_015551101.1:62478-82916 GCF_001515605.1 Sinocyclocheilus anshuiensis | reverse complement strand
ACTGTTAAAAAGTTGTTCAAATGTGTTAATATTTTTGAAAGAAGTCTCTTATGCTCACCAAGGCTGCATTTTTAATACAAAATTCTGTAATGCACACAATTTCTGAAACAGCATTATAATTTTAAAATAACTGTTTTCTATTTGAATATATTTTAAAATGTAATTATTCCTGTGATGACAAAGCTGCATTTTCAGCATCATTACTCCAGTCTTCAGTGTCTCATGATTCCTCAGAAATCATTCAAATATGCTGATTTCCTGCTCAAGAAACATTTCATTATTATCAATGTTGAAAAAAGTTTTGCCATTTAAAGTTTTTGTGGAACCCATGATAATTTCTTTCAGGATTCTTTGATGAACAAATTTCAAAGGAACATAATTTATTTAAAAAGAAACAATATAAATTTATTTCCAGTCACTTTTGATCAATCTGATGCAACCTGATGGATCTTATGCAACCTTGCTGAAGAAAAGTATTAATTTATTTAAAAAGATGATAATCAGAAGACTTCAACAAGTCTTGCTTGCTCTCCATTTAATCGCATTGCTGTCTAAGAGAAACTATTAAAAACAGAGATTAGAGTATTAGAGAAATGAATGATATTAAAGCCAAGATACATGTCATAAAAAGCTATCCTTCAATATCATGCTTTGCACGATTATTATTCAGAGCCTAACTTGCTCAGATTTTAGCACATTTATTTATTTGTTCAGTATGTGTGTGTTTAGCTAGCTAATACCCAAACGGGTGATGATTTATTAGTTTCAGTATGTCTGTCAGCCAAGAGGCCTGGGCACGGCTCTTTCTGAAATCTCCCTCTAATCAGGCAAAATGTACGCATTTGATGATGGGCATTTTTAAAGGGGCAGTTCACTCAAAATGAACCTGCAAACCTGCATGTCTTTCTGTAAAAGATGATGTTTAGCAGAATGTCCTAGAAGCACTTTTTATTCACAAAAATAGAAAATGGTTTAAACATCAAGCTTTCAAAAATTAAAAAAGCAACATAAAAGTCACCTTTTTAAAAATGAATGAATTTAATGAATCATTCCTTATGAGAAGAAGTCATGACTTGCATTCTCACTTTTCAAACAACAGTGGAGAATCCAGCCTATCATCTTTAGCAGTTAAAGACAGAATAGGAGTTTGAAACTAAAAAGATAAGACGTCTGTCTACGGGATATTTCCAACAGGGCACTTGAGTACAGTATCTTATCAATTCATCATGAGCATAAAGCTAATAGAGCTTCAGAACTCCATTAATGATCACCGACAGGCTCTGTAGAGTAGATGAAAGGTGTAACATAACAGGCCGGGCTCATAAAGGAGGACGCCATGCAGCTAATGAGGATTTAGACTGTCTTATAGAAGGGCAGGCAGAGAGCCAGAAGGCCATGGCTTTCAAGGGTCTCAATACAGGCTCGCCACTAATTACACATGTGCTAATGGCATAGATTTTCATTAGAGATAATTTAAGTCTGCTCATCCGAAATACTGTCTGGACAAGGCTGTGCTGCATGTACAGTGCCAAATGCTTGGCATGCTGTTACAAATTCCCACAAACTCGTCCTGAAGGTTTGCTGGCTGGTAATGATCTTCATCAAGGTGACAGGATATATTATTTATCAAACAGGATTGTTAATCCAATTATCATATATTATTGATCAAAAGTGTAGCTGGTACTTTGCTAATTGTTAGATTATCAGTATGAGAGTTTAATATAGTTTTTGAATAGTAACAGTGGTTAAATCTATGTAATTACAATTTATATACTCTGTTATAAAGTAAATTAAAATGAACCAGAAACTATAACTGTCATGCTTAGCCTACTGTGCTGGAGACGAGGAGACGAAGGAGAGTTATCATCAATGGTCTTTATTAATACTAATAGGCAGGAACCAACACGTAGGGAAAGGATCGACGACATTCAAGACAGCACGCTCGACTCAGGAAACACAGGGCTTAAATATACATGGAAACTAATGAGGGAACACCTGGGATCAATAATCATAATAAGGACAGAAACGGGAAGGACCAAATAAGGGCATAAACATAACACGGAGCAGGTGGGGAACAAAACACAAGAGACAGGACTGACAACAACCACTAGCATAGGTCCAAATATTTGTAGTGCAAATCTACAAAGCTACATATTTCCACCAAAATATAGTTACTGAAGCAAATTTAAACCAATTTATTTATTTATGGAGAGGTAAAAAAATTATAATAAAAAATAAATTATAAATAAAGAAACTTAAATTGAAAAGGCATAAACATAACACGGAGCAGGTGGGGAACAAAACACAAGAGACAGGACTGACAACAACCACTAGCATAGGTCCAAATATTTGTAGTGCAAATCTACAAAGCTACATATTTCCACCAAAATATAGTTACTGAAGCAAATTTAAACCAATTTATTTATTTATGGAGAGGTAAAAAAATTATAATAAAAAATAAATTATAAATAAAGGAACTTAAATTGAAAATAATAAAATGTATTATACAAATCATTTTAGTATGAGATAAAAAAAAAAAAAATAAATAAATAAATTTAAAATTGAAAGAATTTAAAACAAACAAAGAAAGCACGAAAGAAAGAAAAAAATAAAGAAAGATAGAAAGAAAGAAAAAGAAGTGGTAAAAATGTAATTAACTTAAATAATAAATAAATGTAATTAAAATAAATTAATTACTTAATATTTTTTCTTTTTTTCTGTAGAAGTAAAAAATAATTGAAATAAAAAATTTTATATCTAAATAATTTTGTAAGTGATCATTTAAAATAAAAATAAAACAAATGAAGAAAGAAAGAAAGAAAGAAAAATAATTAAAAATAATAAATAAATGTACTTAAAATAAATTAATTACTTAATATTTATTATTTTTCTGCAGTAGACAAAAAAAAAAAACTGAATATTTTTCTATGATGTTTAATTTCTGATATATATTTTTTCCTAATATTCTAAAGAAAGATATTTTGTAGACTGTTGGAATCCAAACAACACTGAAGCCAATTGACTTCCATTACACTAAAAAAATATTATGATTTATTAAAACATGATCTTTTATGTTCAACACACAAACACACACACACACACACACACACACACACACACGCACACACACTCTCTCTCACACACATTTGTTTCTGTGAATTGTGGAAAAGAAAAGTCTTTCAATAGACTTCTATTACTTTTATACTGACTTTATACTTATACTTTATACTCACAGATATTTTCTATCCCCTAACCCTAAACCTACCCCTTACAGAAAGCATGTTTGCATTGTTACACTTTCAGATAAACATCAATTACTATTTTTAATAATTTAATAATAACCTGCTTTTAAGGCCATGAATAACATTGCAGACCAATACATAAAACACACCGGCTGCCACTGATCTATTCCAATCGACAATTACTTTAGCAAGTTTGACTATATCTAGCATTCTCTAGACCTCTGAGCCGGCACAGCCAGACGAGCACCTTCTGCGCTAAGCATACGGCTTAGTAATTAGCTTTTGTTCATATTGATTTCAGTGGCAAAGGAAATGTATGCTAATGCAAGGTGGACTTAGCTTAGTTTAGGAGTGCTGCCAGCTGCCAGACTGGATTACAGACATCTCAGAAACATGTCAAAAACTGAGCTGTCTCCCCAAGGACTCTGCACGCTCTGTGCCAGCTCTGTTAGTGCATTTTGTTTCATTGTCATGGCAGCAGAATAGTGAAGCCTTGAAGGATTATCCAGGAACACACGATTGTAAAGACTTACTTCCATGAGACTCTCGCAATTTCATCGAAGGTGGATCTAGACCTGTCAGGCACAGACAAGAATAGGACATACTCCTGTTCAGTGCAAAAGCAAAGATATGTTTTATGGTTAGAGGCTTGAAGCCAGCCAACAGAAGCTGTGTATCTATAATACAGCTTATGAACTGTCAAAACCAATAAGCCATGTCAACTAATGAATTTGAGAATGCGCAATGGTGAAACAATTGTGTTATCACTTTAAGAGATACACTTAAAGTGACAGTTCACCTAAAATTAAAACTCTGTCTTCGTTTATTCACCACCTTGTAAAAGAAAAATACACTTTAGAATACTTTTATAAAGAGTACTTATTATGGAAATAATATACATTTATTATACATAAGTGTGACCTGAATGCAATGTCTTCCGACACTTAATTGCATATCAATTCCAATTAAACTGTTTTATAATGTAAATTTATATTAAAGAGCACATATTTTAATTAGTACTTAAACACATAATTTCAACATTCTAAAGTCTTTGAAATATGATTAAAGTGCTGAATTTACTGACAATGCTATTATGGTAAACTAAAATGTACTTTAATATAATTTCTATAAAATTTTTAATTTCTAATTTTTAGATAGTTTTTAAAATAGATTTGTAATTACACATTTGCAATGATTAAGTTGCAATTTAGTATTAATATAGTAGTCTGTAAATGTCAGTTAAAATTATAATCATTATTATAATCATTCCATGTGCTTTAATAAGTTAGTCAACACATCAAAATAATTGTACTTTAAATCATGACAAAAGACTGAAAATGTACTTTAGTGTAAAACTTTTAATTTGACATTCATAAAAAAAAAACCTCTCTTTAAGAACACTTAGGGCCAGTTTAACTAACAGCTTGCGCCAGCGCAAACCATCTTTTGGTGTAAAAATGGGACTGTCAGGTTTTACTAAAGACGTGCAGTGAAGAATTAGCGCTGAAAAGGCGTGGACAGTTATTTTTGCGTCTGACCTTATTGGATATGCATTTCTAGGAGTTTCCCTTTCAGACGCAAAATTTATGGGAGGAGAGTATTCAAATGAATCACGAAACTCATTTTACTAATGTTTGCACTCGTCAAATTACTGGTATTTGCGCCATTATTTAATGCACAAAAAGCATGTCTTAAACTATTCTGAGCTTGAAATGAATGCAATTTGTTGCTAGGAGGAGGCATCGCAGAGAAGAGAGCGCAGAAGGGAGAGGATTTTTTTCCACACGTAATTTATTTGGAATGCAAGAAGAACACGAAAATCAAGCGTAGCGTTAGTTCTGGCAGGTCACGTTAGATGCGCAGGGAGTTCTTGCCCAGAACAGAACCATACCGCCAATCCAAACTGTATGCTAATTGTCAGTCATATTTGATGATAGTGGTCCTGGCAGAAATATAGTTTCCCAAGCCATGTTATTTTTAATTTGCTTCAGGATATAAAAGACGACTTGGAACCCTCAACTAGGGGTCATGCAATACCAGGTTTATCAAAACTTCTTGTAGGCCTAAGTTCTAGCATTTTTAGGCCTCCGGTTCTTTTCAACGTACTATGGGTTCTTCATTACTTTATTCTTTATTTGCGACTGCTCTAATTTGCGCTGCGCTTGGTATATTGCGTTGGTCGATATGTAAATGAGATGTTGCGTCTGTGTTCTTTAATTTGCGCGTTGTTAGTAAATCACCCGCAGAAATGTCCACGCCCATCCACGCACTCTTTTGGAATTGCGCTCTCGCGCTAATTTGCCCTTTTTAGTAAAACTGGCCCTTAGGGTTCAGATTTCTGCGTCTGAACTTATGAATATGCATTTGTATGAGTTTCCCTTTCAGACGCAAAAGTTATGGGAGGAGAGTATTCAAATGAACCACGAAACGTGTTTTACTAACATTTGCGCTTGTCAAATTACTGGCATTTGCACCATTATTTAACACCCAAAAAAAGCATGTCAAACTATTTTGCGCTTGAAATGGCTGCAATAATTGTTGCTAGGAGGAGGCATCGCAGAGAACAGAGAGTGCGTGGTAGAAGTGAGAGGATTTTTTCCACACTTATTAATTTATTTTTAATGCCTGAAGAACACATTATCCGAACATATCGTTTGCCAAGCCATGTTATTTTTAATTTGCTTCAGGAAATAAAAGACGACTTGGAACCCTCAAATAGGAGTCACGAAATCTATCAACCAGGTCTATCAATACTTCTAGCAAACCTTCATTTTTTGGCCTCCGGTTCTTTTCAATGTACTGTGGCTTCTTTATTTCTTTATTCTTTATTTGCGACTATGCTAATTTGCGCTGCGCTTGGTATATTGCGTTGGTCGATATGTAAATGAGATGTTGCATCTGTGTTCTTTAATTTGCGTTTTGTTAGTAAATCACCCGCAGAAATTTCCAACACCCATTGGTGCTGTTTTGGAATTGCGCTCTTGCGCTAATTTGCCCTGCTTAGTAAAACTGGCCCTAAGTGGCCTTTTATTTTATTGATATCATATAATCTGCAAGTACAGTTTTATATACAGTCTATGTAATATAATTTTGTACTTAATGAATAAATGAATGAATGAACGAACGAACGAACAAACGAATAAATAAATAAATCTTTCCCCTGTTAAAAACACACAAAAAGATGAATTGTAGACTGTTACAGTTTAAAGTATCTTTGTTTAAAATAATTGTACTTTAGATCATGACAAGCAATTATGATTTAAAATGTACTTTAAAGTAAAACGTTTAATTTGACATTATTAGGGCCCGAGCACCGATAGTGTGAGGACCCTATTGGAATTGTTCCGTTTCTTATTATTATTCTTCCGCTTCTTCTCCAAAGTGAATCGCATTTTTGGGGGCCTAAACATGCTCGAAAACTCATGAAACTTTGTACACTCATCAGAACTGGCGAAAATTTACATCTGATATGGTTTTCAGAATTGGGCGTGGCAAAATGGCTCGATAGCGCCACCTATAAAATTTCAATGAAGTGCCCCTCGAGCTACGTTTTCACGTACGTGTACAAAACTCGGTACACACATGTAACACACCAATACCTACAAAAAAGTCTCCTAGTTCAAACTCCGAAACCCAACACTGTTATGGACTCCTAGGAACATATTAAAAAGCATCAGCAAGTGTTAAATAGGTTAGCAACATACTAGAAAGATGCTAAAACATGCTAGCAACACTTAGCTAAGTGTTAAAGCATGCTATTAATGCAGTGAAACAAGAAGTTACTGTAACTCAGGCATGCAGTGCCCAATCTGCCCCAAATTTAACAAGTTTGATAAGAGTCCTGTCCTGAACACATCTACATGCCCGTATTCGGTTATAGTCGTAGCGCCGCCTGCTGGCAAGAGGAAGTGACATGTTTAACACTGTTATGGACTCATAGCAACATAATAAAAAGCATCAGGAAGTGTTACATAGGCTGGCAACATGCTGGAAATATGAAAACCATGCAAGCAACACTTAGCTAAGTGTTAAAGCATGTTATTAATGCCACAGTAAAATATGCCATTGTGTGCTAAACATGTTAGAAACATGCTCAAACATGCTAGCAACACTTAGCTAAGTGCTAAAGCATGGTATTAACACCATCAAACAGGAAGTTGTTGTAACTCATGCATACAATTTCCAATCTGCCTCAAACTTCACATGTTTGATTAGAGTACTGGCCTGAAGACATCTACATGCTCACCCGGGTGCGAGGGCCCGTTCATCGCTGCTTGCAGCTTTAATTAACATTGTATTTTATTTAAAAGTGTACTCTCTTTAAGTACTTAGCCTTTTTCATTAATATTATATTATCTGCAAGTAGGTTTTATATACAAATGATATAATAATATAATTTCAAGATATGTAGTACACAATAAATGCTCATTCCGTACAATTAAGTGCACTTCTTTTTCACAAGGACCCTCATACATTTACACACCTGTATGACTTTTTTGTTTACAAGAAACACAAAAGGAGCACAATGTTCACACTGCTCTTTTCCACAAAAGGACAGTGAATAGAGAGAGTTTTAACTTCACAAAACCACAGCACATTTAATTTGAATGGATTGTAATTAAACATGAGAGAGTGACTCATTGTCCTGCGTGAAACAATGTTAGCAGAAGCAAAAATGACAGCAGCACACAACAGGGTCAATTATCTCTAAAACTGTGTAATGAAAATTAGGTTCGCTAAAGAGAAAATCATTAGAATTGTTAAAAACGACCTCCTGAACAAAGTGTTTTATGAGCAACCCTTATGCCAAACACACATGCAAAGCCGCCCCAGTTTCCCCATCACATATCAATTGAGTTAATACAAGCTAATGGTAATAATTTGTCAAGCTTACAATCTTGTCTGTGCAATTCTAATAATGAGTGAAGCCGGTCTGGTCTGGCCCTACTGCAGTTATTACTGGTGTAATTTGGGCCACCCTAGAGAATTTTTAGATTTAATTTAAGCATTTGGGGATGATGCTTAGCCGTGACAATAGCGATCCATCTTTTTTAACACTCCTAATCTTCACGGAGGATCCGAGCCTTAGTTGGAGCCTTTGATGGATAACCCCTCCTCCTTTTCATATCTCCCTGTCTCTCTATCTATCTATCTCTCGTCCTGTGCTTCCTGCAGAAATACTATTATAAAGTAGGGTTGGGTATCGTTTGTTTTTTTTTCGATACCGGTGCCAAATCGATACTTTTAAAACAGTTCCGGTGCCTAAACGGTGCCTGAACCGATACTTATTAAAAAATAAATAAATAAAAATTCCCCCCAAAAAAAAAAACAAGCAGATAAAATTAGAAGTAGCATTAGAATAGAGAGTGCTAGAGTTAGAGGGTCAAATGAAGATGAAAGAGATGTGTTTTCAGCCGTTCCTTGAAAATATTAAGGACTCAGCTGCTTGGATTGAGCTGGGCAGGTCATTCCACCAGGAGGGAACAGTTAATGTAGAAGTCAATGAAAGTTGTATCATAGGTAGAATGCAAAATATTTCAATACAAGCATTTCAAATATTTCAAACCTTTAACCCACTTGGGAAAATCAACCCATGGCAACAGTTTAAAAGTAGCCCAATTCTGTGGAAAAAACGCGGACTTGGCAACCCTGCATCCAACAAGAGCTGCAGGAGTCAGCTTTGACTGATCACAGGTCGAGAATAATGAGAAATGTGAATACAAGAGAAATGTGAATACAAGGGAGGTTTAGCTTTAGGCATTTTATAAAGCATGTTTAGCTTAGTTAACGGAAGGCTACCTGCTGCCATCAGAGCAAGTGTAATTACTGCATTCACGCGCTCCTTGGATGCTCTCGTTTCCCGAGCTGTGCTTTTAAAGGCAGTGTAAGCGATTTCTGGTAGCCAATGTTGATATTTGAAATTACCAAAATAAACACGCCCCTACCCCAAAAGGGTCTTGCCCTATTTCACGTCTTTTGGACAGAAGCAATGCAACACCCGCTGAGTGCAATGATAGAGCTTGAAAGATCAAAGAATATACCTCCGACTGGATTCGTCTGAAAGAAGAAAGTCATATACACCTAGGATGCATCGGGGGTGAGTAAAACGCAGCCTAATTTTCGTTTGTGGGTGAACTAACCCTTTAAGTCGGAATGTGAAAACAACATGGACACTCTCGTTACTACAAAGATGTGTTGGATTTGTATTATTAGAGCTTTCCGATTTGAGTTCACGTGCATTTTCTCAGTCGGGAAATAAATTTTCACGTGTGGTGCCAGTGATGATGCTTCTTACGTCCGTTTCGGAGAACCAGAGGACAAATATTTCAATCGATCGCTCAGGCATGGCACCGTAATCTGCATTCTGTTTCGGTTCTAGTGCATACCGGTTACATAGGTACCGGTGCCATATTGGTACCGGGTTTCAGTACCCAACCCTATTATAAAGGAGAGGGAAGTGAGACTGGAGTGGGGCCATGTTGTCCGATGCAGTTTGTGGGTGGACGTCATACTGTATCTGCACCCAGCATTAAGAGTTTCTGAACAAAAGTCTGCTCTTGTTAACAATTCTCACACCACACAATTCATCTAAATGTTCAAATCCCCACTCAGAGCTCAAAGATACAGAGTTTGAGCCAGGATGAGAGCTCACTCACACGTAGAGCAGGAAACCTGTAGATTCATCCATGCTGTTATGAAAAAGATCAAAATGGGCGACATCACGAAGTATGAACCCAAAATTCAAACCTATTTACCATCCTGGTCACAACAATTGAGAGAAAACAAAAATGTTTGTCTGTCATGTATTGTAATGACTTGCTTGCTTAACTTCTAAAAGACTTTCCTTTTTGAATGACATCACCAAGACCTCTTGAGTTTCGACCAATGAGTGCTGCTGATGTTTTGGGAGGACAGTAATCCTCCGTAATGAACTGCAAACACCCTCTTTTCATAATCTGATTGATTTCTGATGGCTACAATCAAGTATAAAAAATATAAACAGAGTCTGGCACCAACTTGTACAATCCCAAGTATTTCCTGAGTGCGTAGATTCAATTCACATAGTAGAAAACTACATGGAATCCACACATCAATCAAGTTGATAGTCCAAGATTCAGTGAGAAACATTTTTTTTTTTACTGAATATTTTCATATACAGTGACAATGAGGTCCAAAGTGCTCAAAAAATAAAATAAAATAAAATAAGTTACTGTACAGAAAAAATGTAAAAAAGGAAAAATAATAAATAAAATAATAAATAAAATGTGTGACTGTGCAGAAAAAGGAAATCAAATAAAATATAAAAAAAAATAAAAGTGACTGTGCAGAAAAAAAAAAGAAAAATACGGGAAATGTTTCAGCCCATCATGGACTATCTTCAGTTTTTCAAGCACTGCTTGTCACGTTATGAAAATTTTAGAAGAAAAAAAAGAAAATTCATGAAAAATTCAGTAAATAAAACAGTTTTTCAATGGATCTCGAATCCTGAACTTGATCATCGTGCAGATTCCTTGTTGTTTTCTACAATCAAGTCCCACCCATTTTCTCATTTAATATCCAGTTTGACATCAAATACATCACAATACAGAATAAAATTGATTTTGAATGTTGCTTATTTAATTAAAGTTTCATCACCAGCAACACCAATAAATAATGTCTATTTTCCACTTTTCTCTTCATAAAGCAACACGTCATACTACAAAATAAAAATACAGCTTATTGTATTTAAGTTTCATCATCAGCAACGTCGATCCAATTTAAGTCTACTTTCCACTTTTCATCATAGAGCCGCCTGTCAATATTAAGCCAGCTGAATGCTTCCTTTCATCTATTGTTTACTAGCAGCAAAAAGGAGGCCATGTCATGTAGAGGCCAAATATATTGTGTTATGCTATAAATTGAGTGGCCTGTCTGTTTTATCTTTTTGAAAGTAATTACTATAAGATTACCATCTTATATGCCTGACTCACTAGAAAATAACTGGATCCAGTATTCATTAGAGACCATTATGAAAAACATAATTAAACATTTTGGGGCTTTTAACTATGAGTTGCTTGCAAATGTAAGGTGTGTATCACTATTATTCCTCATATTAATATTAACCTTCAGTGTGCAACTTGTCTTACATTGTTTGTGCTACAGACATAAATAGATGAAAATTTAATATGCTAAACAGTTTTCAACAGTTTTACTTAGAAAACATCTAGTGAAAAGAAAAAAAAAGTTATTGTTATTATTTTGAGGTATTTTGGAGACTATTATAGAATACAGAAACCATACAATCAACTTGATCATTCTTACCGATGGCTGATTGACAGGTGTCCCCTCTTTATTAGTGACTGATTTCCATATAACAATATATTGGACGTTATATGAATAAAAGTATCTTACGTCATGAAAGGTGAATATAACAAAGTATACAATTCAGAATGTATGAAACTCACCAAAATGGCATGATTGTAAACATAAAACTGCTTAAATATACCTATAAAGCGATGTCGCTATTTAATATGCATGTTAATATGACGTTTTATTCAATATCAACAAAAAGAGTCCCTGGGATAGATAACATATTCTGTAAATTACCATTTATCATTCACGCTGCTTACCAATTAAGGAATTACAGTGAGCTTCTGATGGCATAAATAAATAGATGGCGGAGTGCAGTTATCCATCACAAATCATCTTAGACCTCCTGTCATCTCACCCAGCATGTTCCCTTTCCTCAGCTTTAATTAACTTATTTTGGAAGTGCTGACAAATAAATAAATATATAAGAGTTTAAAGGGAGAGGAGCAGTGTGGGGAGTTGTCATGGAGACCTGAAGCATCTGGCAGAGTCCCAAGAGTTTAGCAGCCACTTCTCTCTCTCTCTCTCTCTCTCTCTCTCACTTTCATTCTCATTGGAGCATGAACATCTGTCATGGCCAACACAACATTACCTATAACTGCACACCACAATCAATCTACGCACAGCACAGGCTCCTGCAATAACACTAGCAAAATACACCTAGAACTGATTGTCATCGCTGTAGATCCCTCATCATATTTAACTCAATAGATCACATTAAGAGCAGAGATCCAACACAGAAATGTAAAGAGGATGTATGACTGAAATCAGTCTTTTCCTTGATATTCCCTTTCATTTCTGCTTATGTAAACTAAGTTGCTAAAACTAGACTTAAAAAAAAAAAACTGTTGATGAATGATAAATGTGAACAACATCATTTTCACAGCCGAAGTGATTAGTTAATCATAACAGGTCATTTACAGAGAAGTCTTAAAGGTACAGTAGCATTTAATTAGCCAACATTAAAATCAACATGAAATTAATTTGTGAATTTGTGAAATTTTAATGACCAATACGAATACAGACAATGTTTTGGTGTGTTTACGTGATGAATAACCAATATGCACATTTTAAAAATATTTTTAATCAATTTACTTCTGTGTTTTGACTCAATAATATTACAGTAACAATCAAATCAGGTATATTACTATATATATACTATGAAAATAAAAACATAATATTCACTATAAATATATAATATATATATAGACAATTTTTTGGTGTGTTTATGTGCTAGATAACCGATATGCAAAACAATTTTTTAAAAATCAATTTACTTTTGTATTTTGACACAATAATATTACGTTATTAATTAAATCAAGTATATTTACACTAGAAAAATGAAAACATAATATTCACAATGAATAAAATATATATTTATTATCACCACATTTCCTGGAATATAAATTGTGTTTGTTGTGGAGTAAGAGAAACTGAAATACATATTTATAGTGTTTTTATTTTGTGTAAAAGTTTGGTTTTATTAACCAGTATTTTAAATTATTTAAAATAATAATAATAATAATAATGTGACATACACCAAGGTGATTTATCTGTGTTTTCTTTTTTTTTCTCTCTCAACTATGCAATTTTGACCTTGTGTAACTTAAGGTAAGGTGCAACATATTTTTTGTAAAATACAGTATTATTATTATCATTATTATCATTATTATTATTATTATTATTATTATTATTCAATGCATTAGTTAATTTACCTGCATGTGAATACTAGTTTTGGATGTTATTATTTAGAGGCCAATTTAAATATGCCAATGTGTGCCAAAAATACTGGTGAAGCCAATTATCTCTACATTGTACATCAGATTATGGAACTAAAATGGGTTTGCAAACAACATTTCACATTTTTCCATTTACTAACATTTACTAACAACGCAGATGTCATGAAGGGGAAAAAAAAGCTACAAAAGAGTGCATATGATCAATTTAAGAGTGTTTGAATGTTTTAATTCTGCATGTCTTATATCAGGGCTGTAATTACTTCAAATCTTAGTATATTGTATGTAAAACACATAAAGTCATAAATATATATCAGCGAAACAATCTCCAGGATATGGGAACCATCATTACACATTGTTTCCATAAAGGGTGTTTCTGTGAAAAATGCACAATGTATCCATTTAGCTACAGCTGTCAATGTAGGGACATATGTTGAGCTCTCCCTAGACACAAATTAACCGACTCTTGCCCATTACGAGAGCTAAAGAACACGTTCACATTAGCTCTGTTCTACACAATAGCGTGATTTGCTAAAGAGATGATAGCGAGGCTCTCTGTCTGTGGTAAATACATTAATGAAGGCAGCAATTAACGCAAGAGCTATAAGAAATATAAACGAGTGCTCGCATGAATGAGAGTCAGATAAAGAACCACACAGACAGGAACGAAACCGGCTTAGAGCGGCATCTCTTTATCTGAGCGTTTAAGCAGAAAGAAAACCTTTAGATGCCACATTGTCATTGTCGGGTGCCGTCTCGTTCCCATTTTTTATTTATTTTTTTCATGAGGGAAGAGAAAACAATGTGAGCTTCCATTATAGTGGCATCATTTTCAGGAGGTTTTGTTATTACGGCCCTTATTCACACAATGCTGCCATTCATTTCACATTCAAGCTTCTACTTGAGACGCGAGGCAGATGTTGCAGCGAACCGCAAGCTGGACGATGAAGTGCATGGAAGGAGAAGTCGGATGCGAATCACAGACACCTTTTGTCGTCAGCACTCTCTTTTAAGAAATTAACAAGGGACTGTGAGCGAGGTGGACAATATAGAGACAAAAGAGCCTGGTTGGCGGCAGCAATTTGGTTTTCTCGCTGACTTTGAGAAAGCAGCAGAAAATGGACCATCTGTTTAAATTACTAAGGTAACTCTACAAGGAAGTGGTGAGGGAGAATGCAGACTTCCAACTGCCGAAAATTCAGGGTGCTGCACAGCAGGAGCGATTCTAGGATTTCAGGTCCCTTATCTAAGCATGAGCTGATTTGACTATTTTGAATATTGAATATTTCTTGCCTTAAAGGGATAGTGCATACAAAAATGAATCCTCATTTACTCAAACTCACATCGCTCCAAACCTGTATGTCTTTCTTCCGTGGGACACAAAATTCATATACAAAAATTGTATAATTCAGGCATAATTCACTGCAAATCATTCATTATAAATCATTTGTCAAGTTATTAATCAAGTGAGCTTAAAATTAAAACAAGAAAAAAATCTGCCAAAGTATTCAATATTTGCCAAATATTCAAAGAAAAAACAAAGTAATTCTTACTGGTAGTTTTCCATTGATTGATTGATTGATTGATTGACTGACTGACTGATTGATTGATTGATTGATTTGATTGATCACCATAGGAACAAAGCTATCAGTAATTATCTACTTTTAGCAGCTTGACTAATAAGATTAGAGTCAGTTCATTTTAATTAGCCTATAAAATTCAGCACAAGCATCTATATTTGCTTAGCAATAGTGGACATGTTGAATCAAATGAGCTTGTGCAAGAGGCAATGAATACTGCAAAATGTACAGATTCACTGTTCACCAAAGCTACAGTAAATGAAGAGTGGCTCCAGCAACGTCAAAGTCATGGGTTTAATTCCTAGGAAACAAACATGATACCCTACATGTCAGCTGATATGGATGCATAAAATGCTTCCATAACTCAGATTCATTCATTTATAGAAGTTTTATTAATCCAGCTAGAAATTTCAGATGCAACCAGGCACTTAACATGTTTTAGTTGCAAGGCCTTGTTTTTTTCACACTCTTTTACCAAATTCAGCCGAGCTTGTTAGTGTGAATTTAATATCTAATAGAGTAGAGAGGTTTGTTTTGATGTTTGCACGGGTGACTAATTTGCCCACTTCTCGTTAATAACACGAGAGCAAGGGAGTCCATAGACATAATGTGAGCTTTGACTGCATTTTATGTGATATCAACATTACAACTTATAACATGCAGACACGATTTGTCGGGTATGAGACTGAATCAGCATGTCTTGAAGCCATGTTGTTGATGTCAGTGTGACTGTCTAATGGCTCGTAATATATTCAGTATGACTGTCGTGTTCTACAGGAGAGCTGTTACGAGACCGAATGTGTTTTTCTTCAAAAACAGCGTGATGGCTACCATTAAAATCAGATTCATCAGAACATTGCCTGAAAAATTTACCACATTAGCGCTCACTGCCCACTCCAACTGCTTAGGAACAGGATGTTATCAGCACAGCACAATGTCTCTCCCACATACATTACGGCTCTGTCACCTATGCAATCCTATCCATCGACTCAAATAGAATGCCGGACTAGCCACATATGATAAAATGGATATGGGTACTTTCCATTTAAAACCAATCCCACATATTGTATGCTCCGGGCTATGCTTGAAGCAGACTTGGCTCGGTGTATCATACAGTGCAAAAAGCATTTTCTTAATCTCTATCTTGTTTTCCTGTAAAATATCTAAAAATCATTAAAGCGAGATGCATTTACTTTGAGAAGCAAAACTAGCATAGACGTATTTTGAGAGAATGTATCCCAGGGAACTACTGTTATCTCAAACAAAAATGAACACTTATACTAAAAAAAAAAAAAATACATTTCATCACATGAACTGAAAAACTGAAAAAAGTTCAGCTTGTTGCAAGACTTCTTTCAGTTTAATATTAAGTATTAAAATATCTCAAACTAAAACTGAAATAGAAATGAACAAGAACTATATATATTAAAAAAACACTACATAACGTCTCGGTTACGTATGGTAACCCTCGTTCCCTGAAGGAGGGAGACGTCACGTCGGATGACCGACGAATTGGGATCTCGCTTAGAGAGACCAATCTACTTCGAGTGTAAACTAAACGAGCCAAAGCACATTGGCATGCGATTATTGCATCCAGCTGCCGCTGATCACAGCGTGAGTATAAGTAGGCAGCAGATGCAGCGCATATTCAGGTTTTCACTGAGGAGCCGAGCCGGTGACCCGACCAGAGTCAGGTCCCAAGAGGGTATAGAGGGGGGCCGTGGAGGATTTAGCCTTCTCGCCCCCTTAAGGAACCTCATGACCAGGTCATGCTTCCCCAGCGACCTCCCTTCTATGGGAACAGTGGCAGAAAAAAAGGAAACAAAAGATTCTCCGCCCGGCCCTCCTCCGGGGGAGGGAGTGGTGCTCCCGAAGAGCAACTCCCTCCATCTCTGGGTCGCCCGTAAAAACACACAACAAAATTACTAAAACTTTAACTAAAATTAAAATATGATAATAAAAATTATTTCAAATTATTAAAAAAGTAGTATATCAGTGATACTAAAAATATCCTGTATTAAGTATTCCAGACGTTATTTATTTATTTGTTTGTTTATTTATTTATTGCATAAAAAATAAGTTAAGTTTGCGCTTTAAAAAGGCTAAATTGCTCATTTATTTTGCAAACATGTACTGTAGGTAGAAAAAATACCTTAATTCTAGATATAGTAATTTTCTGGGCCTTAAAAAATAATAAAAATAAAAAAAGAACTTATTTTATTCTACACAGCTTTGCTTCTCAATTGCAAATTGTTTTCAGAGTATAGCTATACCTAGAATATATCCAGTTTTATTTTTCTTAGCTACAATTTTGTGAGGTTAAAAATAAAAATAATAATTAAATGAAATTCCATAATGAAATTGCATGTGAAAATAAACAAAGTTATGAAAATATTCTTAGATAGATAGATAGATAGATAGATAGATTGCTTCTCAAGTAAATTGATGATATTTTAAGATATTCTCACTGGAAAAAAAGACAAAAATACTAATTAAGATAATGTTGTTTGCATGATGACCGTGAGCCTTTTTAAAAAGCTCTCTCTCACACACACACACACACACACACACACACTCAAATCCCATGTACAGTACAGATGGAGCAAACAACAAAGGCTCTTTCTATTCCCTCGAATGAGAGCAATCAGACTTGAGAGGGGGCAGCTGCTGTATCTCTTTTTGTGCGGGCATTTTAGACAGCTCTTCAGCGGGCCACAACACCAAAGGAGTCAAATGTATTTTCTGACCACAGAGGTGAGACAGGCCCGCCATCAACAGCCGTCTTCCTCACAATGTCTACGAGAGCGGCAATCATCCAGCGCGAAGCTCACTGATGGATGAACTAGGAGCCCCAACCTCCCTCCAGCCCTCATTCACCGCACGCTGCTACGAGACAAAATAGAGTCAGCTCAATTATAAACAGATTGACAGTCACATTATGCCATAACAACAACCCAGTCACTCAGGGCAGGGATGAAGCGAAGAGCAGCTCAAGCCCACATTACTGCGATGTCGATGACGGATTGATGCTCGCTAGATCGGGGAGAGTGTACGGACAAGGCCGATTGAAAGGGGCGATATGTGCTATCATCTGAGAGGAAATGGGAGCCTGACGGGATCTGACCTTTACCGACCCCAGACGGTCTTCCAAATGCTGTGTTAGGGTGCCAAGCTCATGCAAATGTCGACGAATTACGCCACTCACGTCTCTCCTGATCAAATCATGAAAAGCGTCAGATTCTGTTTGAAGACATTTACCATCAAAAGATCAAGGATCAACCACTGTCTTACATTATCAAAACCAAGTTTAAATTCAACTTGAAATGTCATTCACTGCCCATTTTACTTCCATAATATGATGTATTTCTAACATTTGATGTAAAAATGTAGGGTGGGACCTATTTTTATTTGTAGAAATTAATTTTAATTCATTTTTGATTAAATTCTTAAATGAACAATTCATATATTGGGATTTCGTATTTTGATTTGTAGGGAAGACTTTTATTTCTTTCTTTTTAATTAAATAAAACACTTAAATTAATATTTCATATATTGGGATTTCATACTTTTATTTGTAGGGAAGACTTTTATTTATTTCTTTTTTATAAAATAATACACTTAAATTAACAATTCATATATTGAGATTTTGATAAGTGGGTGTTACATAACAGAATCTGAGTGTTTAGGCATTATTAATAAAATAATGCCTAAATGGCTAAATTTAGCTAACATTATTCAATAAGTGACATTAGAAGAAAAGACAGACAGAGCAAATTGTTACATTTTGATGAAATGATACAAAGACATTTTTCCCATTGGAACAGTATGCACTGATGAATGAATGTACAGAAACATGTAATAAAAAAGTATTTAGATACATACATACATACTGTACATACATAAATGCCAGTAATGTAAGAAAATTAAACTTGTTTCTCTTTAAATACATTTTTCTTATTAGCAGTTTTTTTTTCTTGTGATTCATTTTGCATAAAATTACTTACCATCTTATGTCATTTTGCTTCTAATTTGCTTCAAGTAAATGCATTTTGATTTAGGAATTTGATTTATATTTGTATCAGTAAACAAAACATGGGAAAAAATATATTTCTGAATGATCACGTGACACTCAAAACTGGAGAAATGGTTGCTGAATATTCAGCTTTGTCGTCACGGGAATAATTTACATTTTAAAATGAAAAACAATATTACTGTTCTTACTGTATTTTTCATCAAATAAATGCAGCCTTGGTGAGACACTTCTTTAAAAAAAAAAAACCTAAAACTAATGTAATTATTCCGTACTTTTGACCAGTAGTGCATAAATCTTAAAAGCATATAATTATTTGGAAAAAGAAATGGTGAAATGAGATCAGGACATGATATAGGAAAGATTCAAACCTGCATTTCCCATATGAGCACCTTATGGCTCAAGAATATTCCACGGCTTGCCTGGTTCATGTTGATGGCCTTTCCGCGGTTATTTCTATGAGAACAGCAGAGGACGGCTCACTATGGATGAGGAGGCTCACTTGTGTGCCAAAGACTAACATTGAGGAATTAACTGTGTCTCTATTTCCCCTGGCCTTCTGCTAAAAGCCCATTAATAAAGAACATGACAGTGTAAGGAGGGCTGACGCCTCCAGCCACCAGCAGGACCTAGTTTGACCTAATACACTATCCAAGAGATGCAGCCACACTACAACTCCCTACAACTCAACTGTATCCTACAAGAACAAAACAAAAGAGCAAATCAAGACAATAAGGCAACCAGAACTGCCATTTTTTACAGCTTCTGCCATTGCTAGAGTTGTTATGCAAACCGCACAGTATATTTTCCAGATGATATACTTTCAAAAAGATCATTTTCAGTGGGAAGTGAGGTAGAAATTTCATTGTGAAAACGAGGCGATCATTTTATTTATAACCCAGCGTGAGAAACACAATGCATTACAAATTAGGTGATTAATTTGCTGTCATATTGAGGGAAACTTGTGAAAAGTGAAACGCTGGGGGCATTGTCATTGTGTTATATCATGTTTTTGTAAAGCATTACAAGGTTCAGATCAATATTTTCCTGTCTCTCGCATAGTACCACGTACTTTATTTCCAGCAGGAGTTTCTCATTGAAGTAAATGTGGCCTATTAATACCCATCCCCGAAACATCCTCATTATACAGCGGCACCAATGTTGTATGTACAGTTATTGGTCATCAACACAAAGTGCCACAAGATGTTATGTGTCTACATTAGAGTTTGGTTTGTGAACCGCAGACACATAGTAGATAAAACCGTGCTCTGGGCTCCTTTGATCAATATCCTGCATCTCGGCGGCGGTGATGAAACAGGGAAGGGAGTAAAATTACTCTGACATATGAAAGGCCACTACATCTTGTTCATTTCCTGTCCTTTGGCAATGAAGTGGCCATAAAGGAAGTGTAAATACACAGCCTCATTACACAAAAAGTCTCTTTTTTGTCTCAAAATGAAATTATCACCCATCTCTTTTTTCCCTCAGTGTGAAAAATAGT
>NW_015551101.1:62042-62444 GCF_001515605.1 Sinocyclocheilus anshuiensis | reverse complement strand
ACTGCACCCCCTGCCCCCCCTGAAGGTCAATTTGATTTAATTTTATATTCTCTATAGTGCCAGATGACAACAGAAGTCATTTAAAGTTACCTTTCCTATAGAACATGTCCTAAAGAACCTTGTTCTTTTATTAAACAAACTAAATAGCCTTATGTTATTTATCTTATTTACACGATGGCATGTCATTTCTGTCTCTACGTTACATGGTCGTGCTCTCTGTTATCGCGCACAGCGGAGTTCCGCCCCGATGCGCACACACAGGTGAGCACACTCCCACTCCCACTAGTATTTGTAAAAATTAAGCCGCAAAACAACTATTTAAATATGAATTCTGCGTGTCTCTGTGTTAATGAATGGCACAGACGCGCGGTTTTGTTTACCCCTCGTACTGAAGCGTGAAAT
>NW_015551101.1:54216-61937 GCF_001515605.1 Sinocyclocheilus anshuiensis | reverse complement strand
GCAGAAATATATTACTGTTGTTCAGTAGAGTGTACATAATAGGCTACTACTACTACTAAAATTATTAAAACCTTATTTTTAAGGAATAATCATAAAATATTTCTTCATTGTTTTAATTGCAATATTAAATCCCCTTTATTTTCCAAAAAATACAATTCATTAATTAAAAGATAAATTAAATGGATGTTTTATGCCTTAAAAATGTAAATACACAACACACAATAAGGCTATTGTAAGAATAAATTAAACTTGTTTTTATGCTTTCAAATAATTAGACATGCTAAAACACAGAATTTGGTAACAATAAAACATAAGGTTGGAAAAAATAAAACATTTTTGGGCCCTAAACATGTCATTTTTGTTAAACTTTTAATAAATAAGTTTCATGATTTTAATTTGACAAAACGAGCAAACAAACAAACAGCAGACAGACAGAATGAACAAATGAATGAACGAACGGCAGACACGCAGAGAAACAGAACGAATGAACGAACAAGCAAACAAATAAATAAACTAATGATAGATAGATGCCAGACAAAAACACCTAGACAGACAAAAGCACCTATAAAAATAATATACTTAAGTGTGTGTGTGTGAGTGTGTGTGTCATTTATTTATGAAAATACAGACAAACAAAAAGCAAACACACTTGTTATAATATTAGCATTTCATTCTGTTTTAAAAAAAAAAGTATTTATTTACTTATTGATTTATATACTAATGTAAAAATAATAATAAATAAAAATATGCTTATTTATTTATATACTAATATAAATATCCAAATATAAATTAGTAAAACAAAAACAACAATTATTTACATTCACCATATTCATATATTCAAATGTCACAATTTAATTCTGCTTCAAAAACATAAATAAATAATCAATCAATCAAATATTATAATGCTGGTTTTTACATTCACCAAATGTCATAATATTACTATTTTATTCTGCTTGAATTAATGAATGAATGAATTAATTAAATTCTGCATATATTTTTGTGGAAAGAAATGACTGATTGAATTGATTAATCTCAGATACGCAGTTAACAATTTGCTTTAGTACAAGGACCATATACAGCAAGAGCCAGTTATTCAATTTTAGAAACTATTTTGTTGTCTTTATATTATAATATTATAATTTTCACAATGTATAAACTTCTCGTTTTACATTAATACATTTATATGCTTTTTAACAAAGGTTTTACGAAGAGAGTCCCTGATAAGGTGATTATCAAGTCCTTCATATCAAACAGTTCAAACAGAGACAATATAATGGGTGTTCATACTGAGCCTTAATACTCCATGATGCCAAGAGTGTGTGTCCTAGATCATCCGCGTGTCCTTTGATGAGTGTTCTAAGGATGCTGGAAAACTCTGGGAAACTACATTGAGGGCACCGCTTTATAACCCATTTTAGCACAGATATATTTGGGAGCAACAGGAGTTGAACAATGAACAGAGTAAAACTGTGTATCTGTGTTGAAGAGACCCAGTTTGATTTCCTAACTGGATTCTACTTCACTGCACGGAGCGCGACAAAAAGCTAGACACAGCGGTCGGCAAAGCTCTCTATTAAAAGCAATAAAAGAGAGGTGGAGAGGGGTGAATACAATCTAAAAATTCAGCTTTTGGTTAATATGTCACTTTTCGGGCTTCTAAACGTCCATCAGCATTATTGAACGCAACTAAAAAGCATCGTGCCGCTGTATACGAGCAAAGGTTATCTCAGAAATGGATATGCTAGGGCTGCGATAATGTGCTATATACTGTATGACACGAATTTGGCAAACTTGAACCTATTTAAGTGACTGACATGTCATTTAACACAGGCAATAAGGGAACACAGGTAGAAAGTGTCTATTCAACTGCTCGTTTTTAAAAAAGTGCCACTCTGAATAATTTACATCTAACATTTTCATTCGACCCACTTAAGTTACAGAACCGCACTGAGGTGGAGAAGCAATGAGATGAGAGTTACTGGCCGTAAAAACTCCCTCCAGAGATGGAAAATATCACAGGTGGTGGAGACGGTAGGGGACGTCCAAATCTCCACTTCCAAAGTGAAGCCCGTCGGCAGTGGGAGAATAAAGGGGGATGAATGCAATATGGTGTGTTTTTCCCTTGGCCTAACAGTTTGACCTCCTTGTATGAGTCAAGTACCAGGAGAGCTTGAAAATAATTAAGGATCAAAAGTGACTTACAAATCCCTAACCCTCCACATCGGCCTTAAGCAGACTTATCAGACTGCTTCACATCACATTATATCTCATATCCAGGTACAAAAAAAAGGAAATACAAATAATCAAGACCTTCAAATTAGGGTAATTTTCTGTTGTTCTTGTTGTTGTTTTGTTTGTAAAGCTGCACAATTTCAACAACATTTTGTGATCATCAATATGGCATTTTATTATTATTATTATTATTATTATTATTATTAAAAATTTTTAGTATGTACATGTTAATTTCTACATTCTACATTTCCATTTATAACAATTCTAGTTAACCTTAGTTAATGTATTATGAACAGTCATGAATAAATGAAAAACTGAATATTTGTTATTATTATTATTATTATTATTATAAGTAGTAGTAGTAGTAGTATTACTAAATATAAATATAAAATAAAATCCACAAAATCCAAATAAGAAATATTATAATGTACTCATTCACTGTAAAATAAAAAAATAAATGTATATTTTAATTACAAAAAGTATATTCTTCTTATTATTATTATTGTTGTGGTTGTTATTAGAAAAGAATAGCAGTAATTACTAATTAATTTATAAAATAATATCACTATTATATCACTAGAATAATAATGATAATAATAACTAGTATATGATCATTATTAATAACTTTTTATTGTTAGCAATGATAATAATAATAATAACAATTATTATTATTATTATTATTATTATTAAAATAACAATAATTACAAAAATATTATAATGAAATATTTCACTGTATATATTTTAACAAACGCACACACACACACACATATATATATATGGTGGCCAAAATTGCTAGAACACCTGACAGATCTGAAAATATTGATCTTTTTTTGCCTCCAAAACAGGATTTAATTTCATAATGTTTATGAAACATGCAGATGGTTGCTCTGAGCACAACAAATATCAGATGAAGTGAGTCGTACTGTTTTTATCCACTTTTAACTTTAAAATTTGGTATATCCACCTTTTGCAGCAATTATAGCAGCACATCTCTCTGGCATAGTGTCAATATATTTCCTGAGAACTTCAACACTAATGTTATCCCATGCCTTCTGCAACTCAAGCCAAATGCTTTCCTTTGAATGTACAATAGATCTGTCCAGTTTATTTTACAACTCGCCCCAAATTTGCTCAATGGGGTTGAGGTCCGGACTTTGAGGGGGCCAGTCCATCATTTTCAATATTCCAGCAGATTCCTTCTGTCACAGGTAGTTCTTTTATAATGAGCAGTTCAACAAAAACAACTGAAACACAATGACGTACTTTACTCTGAAACATGCAGTGCATATATATTTATTTAATTAAATTGCAGCCTTTGCAATATGAAAATCACCTTTCGGTTTTAATTTCGATTAAGCATGCAGGTCTGCTACGAACGTCTGTCTGTGTTAGTGCGGCACAGAGAAGGAGTTTGTATCGGAGGTTGTCGGTTTGGTGCTGCTGAACCATGACTAATGTTCCAGCCCATGCAGGCCGGCTCTCCGGCACCTCCTGCCTCATAGACCTCAGGCTCAGGGGCCTGGAATCTGTGTCGCCGCTCCATCTGCTGACCCTCCTCCTCCAAGAATGCATCCCACCCCCCCATACGGTCAGCGAGCGGGACTCTCCTCCAGCTGGAGATGAACTCAGAGGTCTCTCTTAATAAGTCCAGTGCCAACATGAGGCCCAACCCACACCTCTACGGCACTGACGCAAACCAACGGAGACTCCATTTATCCATCTGCCTGCCCGGCTGACAAGACCAGCATGAATTTACAAGCTGGTTTATGCCGTTTATCAGGAGAAAATGCTAGGCAACTAGCACAGTGTTTCTGCTGAAGCAGGTTGAGCTTGCTAAAGAAGACAGAAGCATCCCAAACACAATATGCTGACTTTCAGCAGGGTGATGAGCAGCAGTCAGATCTGACAGTGTCTTACTGAAGCTGACAAACTGGGTTGAAATTAGGGTTGTCAATTTAACATTATTATTTATATGGATTAATTATCAAGAAAATAATGCAAAAACATAACACGATTAATCATCACCCTGGGTGGTATGTAAAATCCATATTATTGTTTCTGTGGACTGCTGTTGAAAACTTCGGAGAAAAATAGGAATACAAATTTTCATGTTTTTGAAAGAAGTACTGTACTTGGTGAAAAGCACAATATTGTTTAATATTATTACAATGAAAAAACCTGTTTCCTCTTTTAATATATTTAAACATTTCAGCAGTCAATATCACATGATCCTTCAGAAATTATAATAATATACTAATTTTTTGGTGCTAAAATAACATTTCTTAATATTATTAATGTTGAAAGCATTTTTGCTGCTTAATTTTTTTTATTTATTTTTTTATGTGGATTCTTAGATGAATGGAAAGTTCAAAAGAACAGCATTTATCGGAAACAATTTTTGAAATATATTCACAATATTCTAATATATATATATATATACAAAGAAATGTTTTACATTTTTAATAATAATAGTCAATAGTGAAAACTTGACAAATGCAAAACCATTGTTAAAAAATGTCTTTGAATTATCTTTATTTGGGCAATTATCTTACTGATACACGAAACACTGATAATTGTGATTAACTGCAATTTATTAATCAGTGTATCATTTAATACATTTGATTAAACATTTTAATAGGTTGAAATCTCTACTAAAAATATAACCGATAACCAGAGCTTCTGTCTTGCAGCATTCTATGACCTTGATTTCATATTCACTAACTGACAAAAAATGACATTATAAAACAATGAAAATGGGTTGTTTGGCTGACTGACATGAAAGACAGAGTTCAAAGGGATGGAATATTACAATGAATTGCATCATATGAGACACTAGAGATTCAGTTCCTGAGGAATATGACTCTCAGATATGAATAGAAGACCATGAAAACCTCAGAAGCTGTCTTGATCACGGTTTGTTTAATCCAGTCTGACATGAGTTAGATGACAAACAACACAAGAGAAAGGGAGAAAGAGAGCGACTAAAGAATATTTATGCACAAACAAACACTCTTCTCACTGCGACGCAAACACAAACACAAACAAATGTTATTGTTCAAATGATAACAACAAATCAAAAACATTCCGCTCAGATTCCAGGACGACTGTTAACTGAGGAGTCGATATAGCATAAGTTTGAATAGATTTTCACGGCCTGACCACGACAGTCTAATTTGAGTTTTATTTCAAAATGAAGAGCCACAAGAACGCACCCTCTGATCACCACAGAGCCGCAACACCAGGCTAAACACAGGGCGTTTCCCTCTGGCAGGGACATAATAATACCTCGATTCCGATTCTTATCAATTCCTAGTTTCGATTCCAATAAGATCCAATATAAAAAAAATTAAGTCAAACCTTTAGATGTCAAACATTTATTCTGTCTTTTTACAAAGCATTCTGTTACAGCTGAATGACACGAGCAAAAATCAGCAGCCTACAGAACACTGCAAGAGGAATTTTGCCTATGCTTTAAAACAAAAATACCACAGCAAAAACAACTAGATTATTAATCTCTTTGATTAACATTAATGACAGGCAGCGCGTTTATTAGGCTGCTTTCTCTTTAACACCGAACGCAAGCAGATCTAAAAATATAGATGTTAAACATAAATTGTGTTTAACATCTATATTTACACTACGGTTCAAAAGTTTGGGGTTAGTATGCTTTTTTTTTATTAATTTTTTTTATTTAATTATTTTTTTATTTATTCTGCAAGGTCCAAATAAATTTACTTAAAGGGACAGTAAAGACACTTTTCTAGGTTTTCTATTTCAAATAAATACTGTTCTTTTGAACTTTATATTCATCAAAGAATCATGGAAAAAATGTATCATGGTTTCTAAAAAAAATAAATATTAATCAGCACAACTGTTTCAATAAGGCTGAATTAATGGCTACTGACAAGCAGAATTTTCAGCATCCAGTACTTCAGTCTTCAGTGTCACATAATCCATCAGAAGTCATTCTGATTTGGTGCTCAAGATTTATTTTTTTTTTCATATTTAAAAACAATTTAGTTCATTTTTATTTTATGTATTTATATATTTATTTATATTCATATATGTGTGTGTGTGTATATATATATATATATATATTTATTTATTTATATATATTTACTTACTTATTTTTTTACTTACTTTTTAACTTACTTTTTTTCAGGACTCTTTGATGAATAGGAAGTTCAAAACCAACAGGTTTTATTCAATATTTTGTAACATTATAAATTTATTTACTGTCATTTTTGATTAATTTAATCCACCATTGCTTAATAAAAGAATTAATTTCTTTCAAAAGAAAAAAAAGTGACCCCAAACTTTTGAATGGTAGTGTATATTAAAGCAGTTTTTATCGACAAAAGCTGACTAAAATATCAGAAAGATTAAAATGGCACTTAATTAAAACGCAGTCTAATCAGAAAACAAAAACATAATTTAGTTTAGTGGAAAAAATGCGTAAACAAATAAAACTGAAAGCCATGGATGAAAGCCACTGGTTCCTGTGGTGTTCAGTGCTGCGATTTTAATTAAGAAGTGTCGAGTCACATTAGATGTCATGATCTCCAAAAGATACATATAGTTTTTTATTTGATAAATGTGCCATTCCTCTGCACGCGCACCCAACGTAAATTTCCGTGCACAGCATCCTTCTTTTAAAGCTGATGCTGAAAATATTTTGCCCTTAGAAACAGGAACAACAACTCCAAAAATACTTCCAAATGGGTGGTTTTCTCGCTGAGGTCCCTTCTTACCACAAAGGCTGCCAGTGAAAAGGTTGAGGAGCCATCTGTCAGCATTTGTGGTCTGCTGTAGCAATCTGCTTTGGTCTTGCAGAGACTGCCTCCTATCCGGTTACAGAGCGGGTCGCCACCGCGAGCGCAGACTGCCGAGCCTCACACCTCTGCTACTGGGAGGACTAATAACAGGCTGGATCACATCTGTTTACCAGCGCTGAACTCCAGGGGGGCTTTTCTAGTTTTAGGCTGTTTAGTTAAGACGGCAGCATCGCTTAATTAGTTTATTCATGTTAGACGGACAGAGAAGAGAAGAGGTAATTAGGAAAATGTAACAGTGGCCAGTGAGTCTCGCGCGTTCCTGGATTTATTTTCTTTTTTTGAACTTCACATGGATTGACAGCTGTTTGATGTGCACAGAAATGACCATCATGCATCCCTCAATCAAACAATTCTTTTAAGTGCTCCTGCAGTGTATTGATCTGATAGAGTGAGGGCTTGATGCTTGTATTCTTTCTGTTTCATTATCTGTGGAAAACACCAATATTTCTTTAAATCTGAAGATGCATCAAGCTAGTCTAAAAGTATGCAAACGTAGTCTAAAATATCTGATAATAAAGAGCAAATTTTGAAATGTACATTTCAATACAGAACTTATATTTTCAGATATATTTTTCATATTTTTCAAAGATTAAAAAAATGGACAGATGTTGATAATATACTATATATATATATATATATATATATATATATATA
>NW_015551101.1:16146-53959 GCF_001515605.1 Sinocyclocheilus anshuiensis | reverse complement strand
TATATATATGCGACAAGTTTTAGTTACTTCCATAAAAAAGGCCAAAATATCAGAGAAAATATATTTTAAATGTACATGCAATATAGTTAAAATACATTTTTATTGTCCAATTGTATCTATTATACATTTTTGGTCTAGATTTTACATACATTTTGCAGTATCTACAAAATGTTAACTATTTTACCAAAATAAGAGGGATCATGCAAAATGCATGTTATTTTTTATTTAGTACTGATATTAGATATTTCACATAAAAGACATATAGTCCACAAGAGAAAATAATAGTTACATTTATACAAATGACCCCATCAAAAGTTTGCATACACTTGATTATTAATACTGTGTTGTTACCTGTATTTTTTTGTTTGTTTGTTTAGTGATAGTTGTTCATGAGTCCCTGGTTTGTCCTGAATAGTTAAACTGCCTGCTGTTCTTCAGAAAAATCCTTCAGGTGCAACAAATTCTTTCCAGCATGTTTTCCAACATTTTTTGCGTACATATTTGCATCCAACAATGATTGTGTGATTTTGAAATCCATCTTTTCACACTGAGGACAACTGAGGGACTTACATGCAACTAAAAGTTCAAACGCTCACTGATGCTCCAGAAGGAAAAAACGATGCATTGAGAGCCAGGGGTGTAAACTTTTGAACAAAATGAAGATGTGTACATTTATCTTATTTTGCCTAAATATCTTTTTTTTTTTCATTTAGTACTTCCCTTCAAAATCAACAGAAGACACATGTTTCTTCAAATTAAAAAAGTTTTCACCTCCAGGCTCTTAATGCATTGTGTGTCCTTCTGGAGCATCAGTGAGCTCTTGAACTTTTTGTAACAGCTGCATATAAGTCCCTCAGTTGTCCTCAGTGTAAAAAGATGGATTTCAAATCATACAGTCATTGTTGGAAAAGGGTATGTGTGGGCATATATGTACATATAATCTCACCTATTGTGTTGCAAAAGAAAATCTAGCCTAAACTTTGACTTCTTTCAGTGGTTCCTGCAGCATTTCTCCTCCACCCCATATTTTCCTTTTCTTTCCATACTAAGATCCTGAGGGGACAATTTGTTCAGAGTTTCAAGCTCAGGCACTGTCTATTGCGGACAGAAAGCCAAATATGTGGGAGTTTCTTCAACTTCGGGCACTTTTATGTCCCAGGGGTGGCTTTTTATCAAAACTACCAGATTTCAGCTACTTTCATTTTGTTATATGTCTTGGAAACATTTTACCATGTCTACATCACGATTTTCAATCTTAAAATATATGAAAATTGGAAACAAATCAAATCTAAAGTGAAATAAACATTGCACGCATTTTTCAAAAGTTGTACTTGTTTACGAAAGCAAAAGTGGTGCCAGTCAAGAGCTCCATTTTATGGTGTTTTACATTTTGCTGCTGCCAAACATTTGCAGTTTTGTGAGGGAAAAGAAATCAAATCATTGTGTTTATTCAAAATAGATCAAATGAACATCTGACCACAGGAAGACCATTAAGAGCCTGAGGTCTTTATGAGTGCCGGCCTGTGCTGTGTAGATATTTCCCTCAACCCACAGTTTAAACAGGCAACCAATGTTAGTAAAATGAAATACTCAAGGAAGACATAAGTCTCATTAAGGCTCATAAAGGACATCCCTAATAAGATCCTTGGCCTGACATTAAGGAGCTCTCTAGTGATGGCTGATTAATTGCAGGTGCAAATGAAAGCTTTGGAGAGCGCTTAGGTTCTGTGGATGTAATTTATCCTTCTATGTCCTTGCAGATAGGAAAATATCTGGCAGAGCTACGGTTGGTTCACCTGGGGAGATGCGCTCCCACCTTAAAGGACAGCTCCATCGTTTTAGCTCATAATGGGCTCTTTCCACAAAAGGAAGTCAGGCCGGGGCATGGGCTTTATTTGACAATCCATAAAGCCAAGAGTCAAACGATCTTTAAGCGGCAGAGGGATGCTTGAACAACAAAGCCCTGTAAAATAAGATGTTTGTGAAATATATGTACATCCCACTAGTGAATATTTCACACAGCCCTCCAAGAATTCAGAGAAGAGCTTAACGCAGCTTCATGAATGATTCTGTTTCTTCGAAACACAAGCAAACATGGCAGGGTAAAGAAAGCGAAAACACTGTGGGGGAAAAAAATAAAGTTTAAACATATTCATCATGAGCCACCCAGGATTTTGAATGTGATTTTAGCTGTTTTTATCTGTCTTTTTGTGCCCACGAGCTGTCGGAGAAACAACACGGCTAAAGACACAGGGGTCACAAAGAAAGGCTGGCGTGGAATAATTTGCGAGGGACCCATAAGATTTGTCCAGAAAAGGTCGACCTGAAAATACAAAGCACACATGAAAGGAGAGATCAGCCGCTCGAGCATCATTATGCAGTTCCGTGAACCTACTTTGCCGTCCCTTCAAACGAACACAGAACATTACAACAATAAGCATCTCATTTGTATCATTGAGAAATATAGGGAGAGTGGGGTAAGATGTGTCGCCCTTTGATTTAGCAAAGTTATAAGCAGATTTTACACTAAAAACATGGCAGATAAAGCTACACAAATGCATTTAGGTTTATATGTATACAGTACACCTATATACAGTATATATATATATATATATATATATATAGATGGTGCAGGTTCATGTCACTCTGACATAATGACATCATTATTCACATGGCACAGCTGATTGGTTTGTTTTTGTATCAGCAGCCAATGAGCTTGCTGTTCAACATTCAAATATTCAGACTCAGCTAGTGCTTGCTGTGGCAGTTGCAGTGCGTTTCAGAAACCCTCTACCTTCCCCAGCTCCACCTGTATAGATCTGCTATGAGGTGACTATTTTCTATTTTAAAATGTAATTTATTCCTGTGATGGTAAAGTTGTGCTGCTTAATATTTTATATTTATACAGTTAAAACTAACAAAATCATTTTTATTATAAATGTCTTTACAATCACTTTAATATATCATTGCTTAAAAAATATATATTTTACCAAAAATGTTCTCACTTTCAAATGATGTCATGAATTAAAAACCAGACATTTAGAATAAGCCATGAATGAATACAGGAAATACTACTACTAATATAATTATAAATACCACTAAAAATGTTGAAAATTGTTTTACTGCATTCAAATATTCTGAAAATGTAACCATTTCCTGTTGGCTTATGAAAATGTGCATAATATGAGCAAAACAATTTTGTCACAGCACACTAATAAACATATTTATTCCTCATTTATATTTGTATTCATAATTTAAATGTTCATATAGGCTATTCCCCACAAATGTCCCTTGACATGAAACCACATTCCCCTATGTCCCCAATTTTTATTGCTATTTGTTTAACCACTAGTTTCTCCCTGCCTGGAGGACAAGTTAAGCAAAAAGTTGCACAGCTTACCCCACCCTCCCAGACTTGGCAGACTCTAAGTCACTGTGAGGGGCCTAGGTGTGATGTATACTTTATACGTCATGTAACCCAACCAGCGGGACTGATAATGATTTAAAAGGGTCAGGGAGACAAGCCTCTCTAAAAGGGTTGTGACAGCCCGCCGGCAAGCGGCTCGCTTCTGACAGGATGTTTACATCATAGAACAATACATCCTGATGTCACCTTCAAATAGGCCGTGCTTGACTGAAAGCCTGATTGGTCCCATAAATTCTGGCTCTAATTACATCTGCGAAAGAACACAAGCCCTCTCGCAAGCCTTTTCGGACAACTATTAAAAGAAACAATGAACGGTGCCGTCACACCACTTTGCATACGGTGACAAGCTGATATGTCACTGTGATGGCTTAATGCACCATAATTAGACCACTGTAAAACTCTGATAGCACCCGAACGGCGACGCACGAAGCGATCAAAAGGACAGAGATGTTTCACTGGGAGAGATTGAACTGATGTCAGTTAAGAGAGATAATGAATAATGGAAGGTGACTGACTCGCACAAGACAAATAGCAGGAGACAAAAACAAACATACATTTTGTCTGCAGCTGATGTCCCCCTGTGTCTCTGGAACCATCATGCATAATTATACATAATAACTGAACAAGGAATACCTTGCACCACAGAAATCCCATGCCACCTAAAACATGTCATTCATCATAATAATAGCTACACTAACTAACCAATTTAGGCCGATAAAGAACGAGCCAAAGGTCCAGCGTGTGCATTAAACTTTATGTGGAAGATTTTGAGCTTTGTGCAAGCCAATGTAGAGACCCCTGATTATGAATAAATCATATCACACTGATGACAATTGCAGTAACCTTTTTATATCAAACGGAATGCCACTTATTACTTTGATGTCAATGTACAAAAAAAAAAAAAAAAAAAAAAACTGACTGATACTGATTTAAGACATTGGCTTTATAGTAAATAAAATAAAATAAAATAAAATAAAATAAAATAGTTATATTAAAGGACCCTCAAAAATATTTATCTAAAATTAATAAACCCCTGATAATGATTTGTGTGTGTGTGTGTGTGTGTGTCATAAAGTTGACAATTGCATTAACCTTTTTATACCAAACTATATATACCTTTAGTGATATTTTTTTCAATGCTAACTGATACTGATTTAAAACATGGGCTTAATAGTAAAAAAAATAAATAAAATAAAATAAAATAAAAATGATTTTACAGATGATTTCAAAATTAAATCAGTGCAGATAACTGTTTTATTCTGGGATCTTAAAATGATTCATTCTAACAGCCATTTGCTCCCACCTGAACTAGGTTTTTAATGTTCATACCAGACTATCTAAAATTCATCCAGTTAATTATCTCTGTCAAATAACTTGTTCGACCATCAATAAACAAATATGCTTAAGCTGTGACGGCTGGCAAATCTCATCAAATGATTTAATTACCAGTTATTGGATGACCATGTGCATTGAACTTTAATTATCGAACTCTTCATGGTCAGACAGTTGCAATTTTTGGTTTGCAGAAAAGATAAATGTGCTTCTGCCGAGATGCGATGAGCAAACAAATATGAGGAGCTGTTGAAAAATACACATTTAAACTAACTTAACACCCCAATGACACTGGAAATAAGAGGATTTACTTACTATCAAGCGATGATCATAAGATACATTTGAACAAAACTTCATTAAATAATTCACAAAATTAATCAAATAAAAACACTGAGTTTGTAAAACCTTATATTCAAACTTCCAGTACGTCTTATATAACATTCCCTTTTTTTTCCGACAACAGTTTTTCTGTCTGTGCCACACGACTGATAAAATGTGAGAGGCTGAATGAGGTTTTACAAATAATCCAACTTCCATGGCAGCAAACCAATTACTGAGGCTAAGATAACCTCTTCCCTGTCAGGAGAAATTAACCATTGCTTCACAAAGGCCAGTCAGTGCTCTCGAGCATCTGCGTCACACTTGTTGCCTAATGTAACGTTAATGTGGCATGACTCATTTGCAGTTCTCAATGCAACACACTTAGTTATTACTCATTTTGAATGAAATGCCAAATGGATAAATGTTGTCCCTCACTCCCAAAGAATACTTCATGATGCTTTCACTTTAATGTAGTTTTACTGCTTTATTCACCTCAAGCATCGTCTCCAGGGTGTTTCTATCCCAACACAGACCTTTATGCCTTCAGCAAATATTTATGTATCATTAAGCAACATCAACAATTCATAACGTAGCAATCTTTGCTTAATTAAAATTAATTAGGGGGGAAAAAAACCTACTTCTACAAGTTTCTGTGTTTCATATGTTAGAAATAATTGATGACAGACTTCTGAATTATTGAAAATTTACTTCTCACTCAAAATGGTAATGCTTAACAGTCCAGAGACAATTATTCCACTTGCACCACAGTTACCATAAATACATATTTATATATAAGAATTTTCAGGTTTGTAGAAGTACTTCCATATTCCACAAATTAAGTATCTAGCTCAGAAACAGCCTCAGATAATATTACTTCTGCCCAACAGCTGAAATCTTCATGCTTTATTAAAAACATTTTTAAATTAAATAATAATTTTATGTATTGGAGAAATTTAAACAGTTTCATGGTAGTTTTTCGAAATAAATTTATTATAATCATTCATTATATTATATTATATTATATTATATTATATTATATTATATTAATATTATATTATATTATATTATATTATATTATATTATATTATATTATATTATATTATATTATATTATATTATATTATATTATATTATATTATATTATATTATATTATATTATATTATATTATATATTTTTCTCAGAAAATGGCACACACATACATATACACTAACATTTAAAATGTTTGAAAGCATCTCGTGTTCATCAAGGCTTAGTTTATTTGATCAAAAATGCAGTAAAAGCAGTAATATTGTGAAATATTATTACAATTCAAAATAACAGTTTTCTACTTTAATACACTCTAAAAAATGCTGGGTTAAATACAACCCAGTGCTGGGTAAAATATGGACAAACCCAGCGATTGGGTTGTTTTTGACCCAGCAGTTGGGTTACTACCCAGAAGGCTGGGTTAAATATTTAACCCAACCGTTGGTTGAAAACCACCCAGTCGCTGGGTTTGTCCATATTTAACCCAGTATTTTTGTTATGTAGTGTATACTTCAAAATAGAATTTATTCCTGTGGTGGCAAAGCTGAATTTTTATCAGCCATTACTCCAGTCTTCAGTGTCACACGACCTTTTAGAAATCAGTCTAAAATGCTGATTTATTAAACAGAAGCTGTTGTGCTGCTTAATATTTATTTGAAACTTGTGATACTAGGATTCTTTGATGAATAAAAGGTTAAACAGAAATCTCTTGTAACAATATGAGTCTTTACTATCACTTTTTATCAATTTAACATAACCTTGCTGAATAAAAGAAAGAAAAAAGCAGTGTATATTGTTACAAAAGATTTCTATTTTAAATGAATTCTGCACTATAAATGCACTGTAAGTTGTCCTGCTCTCTGGCACAGCCAGAAAATGCATTTACAGAAAATTACTCGCATGCTAAAATTACTAACATGCTATCAAATCACAATCAGGAATTCAACAGAGCCTCTATATAATTATATAAAGGTGTATGCTACAAAAAATACACAATCCAGAAAACCTCCTTTCACAAGCCTTTTTCCCTCAATCCTACTAAGTGGATTCTGTATCTGAGATGTTCTTAGGATTGCACTCTCCTGGACTGAGATATCGAGTTTGTCCCGGTTTCTGTTAAAACCATTTTCCAGCACAGCGCCAAGAGCCCATATCAGCAGTGGATCTACTTGGGCTCTGGCTTGTCACTTTCTTTCTAGCTTCTCCTTTAGTTCCTGATATTTCTCAAGCTTGTCATCCAGTTACATATCTATCACTGCAGCTCCACGTTTATGACACCTATATGTAAACAGCAGATGGGGAAGCTACTCTGAAACTGACGCTTATAAACCTACAAACGAATCATAATTCAAGGCACTTCAACTACAGTCAAGCTAAGCTACAAGCCACCAAGAAAATGTTGCACAAAGATGACTACATTTGAAAGCCAAACCACAAATTAACTCAAATTGTGCTGTTGCTGAAAACCTGCATTACTGTATAACATCCCTGTCCTTGTATTACACAAATGTATCACACAAATCAATGGCCTTGTTATGCTAAAATCAAATGGTGCTATTGTGTGAAGTGATCACAGCTCCAGATGAGAAAAGAACTTGTCAGCTGATGTGTAGAGGAGAGGGATCACATTCCTATTGTACAGATGTAAACTACTATAAATACAAAAAAAGAAAAAGAGATTTTGAGCCAAAACCAACACATGATGGCTCAGATCTTGATGTTTATCTTCTTAATCCCATCTGACTCTCTGAAACCATCACAGACTTTCATCAGAAGGGAAAAATATGAATGTAAACTTGATTTATTTAACTGACGGTGTCATATTTTTCATTATTTGTTATTATCATCATCATTAAAATGAGGGAAAGGCTTTACTGCTGTGATCAACAACAACGGTTTTAAACTAATGAGGTGCATTCTGAGGGTCATGTACACCAGGGAAAAATAATAATAATACTTTTTTTTTTTAAATAAAGATGAGAAAAAGCTTTTGTTCACAACAAAGCAATACTTTTTATAAAAAATAAGAAATAAAAATAAAAAGGTACATTTTCAAATTCACAACAGTGTTACTTTAGCATCACTGAGCTACTTCTATTGATTTTATTAATATTTTGAATGTTTTTATTTTTATATTTTAGTTTTAATTAAAGTTTTAATATTTAGTATTTAGTTTATGTATTCAGTGTTTCTGACACTTTTCGTATATGTAATATATATATATATTATTATATAGTTAATGTTTATTTTATTGTTGTTTTAGTTTTAGTTAACTATAATGACTCAGATTCACACCATGTCGTGGTCATAATTTTGCATATTATTATGCCTATAAAGGTAAGGCTAATTAATTAATTTTAATTAATTTCATTTAGTTTAAGGGCATTTATGTATGATAAACCATTTTGCTACTGCACTGAATAATTTATATAATGTAAAAATCTGGTTTATGAAGTGAAATCATCTGAGAACCATTGATCTACAACACCTTCCAACCCGCCCCTGTGAAAAGAGCTAGAATATTGTTCAGAGACCTTCACAGAGACATGCTACATCATGTTAACATCTGTTTAAATGGATGAAACAGGCTTTCACCTCATATACGAGCTTTAATAGCTACCGCAAGCGCAAGGTTTCAGCTTTGCTCTTAATGCTTTGAGGTGACATTAATAACACGTCGTTCCTAACAAACGCCTGTGCATCAGGAAAAGCTGATTGAAGGAGAAAAAAAAAACCATCATGCTATTCTGAGGACCGATATGGAGATTCAGTCTGACACATTTGATACTGTGCCTTTCCTCAATCAACCACAAAGCGGGCTTCATTACACGGACACCTTTCTCCCACTGGACCGGCGATCAATAGATGGCTGATTCGGCTGAATTAATATGATTGCTCAGGGTGCATTGTCCTGATTCAACAGTGACAAATGATAAATTAAAGTTCTATTGTACAACAGTAATTAAGATAGCGTGTCTCAATAGGATAAAGAAAGCTCAGAGCTTTTGAGCAAAGTTAAACCTTTTAAAACCTTTGTTTTTATGCACCACTGAGGCTTCTTGGCAAAAAAAAAAAGAGAGCTTAGATCTTCAAAACAAAGACTTAAGTGTTGATACGTGTCTACATCAATATGTAAAAAGTTTTTTAAAAATTACAATAAAACAAAAGAAAAATATGAAACTAAAACTAAAAATAAACAATGCTCTAGCAACCAGGGTTATTATTGTTAACTAAAACTAAAACTATAACAAACATTTTTATTAATCAAAATCAAGCTGAAGTAAAAATATAAATATTAGACGAAAAACTTAAACTGATTTTAAACTGCCTTGGCAACTCCCTGAAATAAATTTAAATCAATTCAACTCAATTTCAAAGCATTTCAAAGCAGCTTTAGAGAAAATTAATGTTTCTACATGAAAATTAAAGGTGATCTGTTATCTGTTATCTAATATTTTGTTATGTTATCTAATACTTTGATGACTGTGTCAAAGTATTTTAAGTTTAAATAAAAGCACTAAAATAACTAAATGGCAATAAATAAAAACTACAACTGAAATAGTAAATGAAAGCTAACAGTAATATACTTAAAATAAATAAATAAAATTACTAACAAAAAAAAAAATTACTAAAAAATTAAATAAAATATAAAGAAATAAAGAAAAGAAAAGAAATTCAAAATATTAATTAAACATGTTAATATAAAAATAATATTTGTAATTGCTTTTATTTTCAATCAATGATTTTTTTATATTTAAATTTTCAGTCATTTTGTTATGAGCTTCTGTTATCAACATATTTTTAAAAAATATTAATAAAAAACTATAATAGTATAAATAATACTAAAATAACACTGCAAGCAACACCAAACAGAATTGCAAAAATAATTCCTGAACACACTCCAGTCTTCCATTGGTCACCAAACAGATAGCCCCGCCCTCAAACTCACACCATTAGTTGAGCCACTGTTGTTGTGACAGATTACATAAACAAACAAAGCCATGTTTTGAAAGCATCACAAAGCCACAGTGCTGGAATTTATCAGGGGGGTTTAACAATTGGCTCACTTGTAGTTGTCTATGTGTATTAAACAGGCATATTTCGATTTTACCACCCAAAAAAATGACACGCACCACTGTTAACAGCCCAAATCAATGGCGCTCATTTTCCAGCAATGATCCCAATTTAGCACAAGCGGATGCGAGCATGACTGTGCAGACAGATGTTGCTGTCCCAGAACCTCGTTTTGCTCGAGGTGATGAGATCAACCACTGCGAGTATCCAGCGTCCTGACATTCTTAAGTATTTAGCAGCTCAATTGAATAGCACCTCCCCTCTGAGCCGCCATCTGTACGTTCTATTGATTGGTCACTCTCTCTTACTCAGACAGCTGGAGTCCCACTCTACGTCTCGACTGATCGATGGTGATGCGATCAGCAGTCGCGACCGCATTCACGATGTCACTGTGGTTTCTAACTAGCTGGCACCTCACCAGTTTAAATATTAAAAATGCTGAGACTGCGATTAATTTTTGCTTAAAGGGAAACGGAGGAAGAGAAGCCACATTCTCTAGCATTCGTGAGAACGAAACAAAAACAGGGAGTGAGTAAACGCAGGGGTCTCTGGAGATGATTCTGAGACCTTATAGGTTCCATCAGCAGCTCTGTTTGTAAGTGGGTCACATCTCGTTGAGCTTTGGGGGCATGTCACCATTCATATGTTTCTGAACATTTTTCACGACAACTCTCAAAGCATGGTGAGATGAAGTAGGTCATCACGACGCACGTACTGTATAAAAATATGTTTCTAGAGTCTATCGTAAACACAAGCTGTAAACAGACTCTAAACATACCTATCGGCGCATGATAGGAAGAAACTGGAATCTGTTTTTATGGGTTTTTGGGAACAAGGAGTGCAAGGATGGAGCACAAATTATTTGTACTGTTATTATTTGAGGTCAGCATGAATCACAACCTTTTTTGCTTCCAGTATGTGACATTTTTCCCCAAGGGAAACAAGATACTCATTGAGAAAAAGAAAAGGGTGAACAAAATTGATGTGATTTTATCCATTATGGATTGTAAACATATGGTGGTTGAAAAGAAAGGGTTGGAAAGTTTCATGCTTGTGATAAAGTTGTTTCAGCGGACAAAAAGTGCTAAAAGAACTAAGGCATATGAATTCATAAAAATTCTAAATTTGGTATTAAAACAGGGGTGAACTCGAATAGGTTTGGACTTGGTCCTGGTCCCCAATGCACAAGGCAAAGGTGACACCAGAATAGACATTTTCATAATTCTGTTTCACTGAAAATACAAAATTTTAGAGACATATGCTCTGTCACTCACATTCAAAAGTTTAAAATATTATACATTTTAAAAAGTATTTTCACTTATTTTATTACCTTGTATGACATAAATATAAATATATATGACAATAAATCTTTATTATAGGTTATCATGGTAGACATGTTTTTGAAGATATATTTTTATTGCATACATCAAAAATATGCAAAAAAAAATGCTGTTGGGGTATACAGTCCATAAATTGGTTCTCTTTGGATGCGGGATTTCTAAATTCATCATAAAACTAATCACTCCAAGGCACTCGAAATTATAGTCAAAAAATTGTAAAGCCTTTATTCACATGGCTTTACATTAAAAGCAACACCTTACATTTTTTATGTAAAGCCATGTAGTTTTTTTCACTATAATTTCAAGTGCCTTGGAGTGATTCGGTTTTTGATATTTTTATTGCATTTTTTTATTCATCACATATGAAATCACATATGGAGGTAGTCAGAATTATGCCGAATTATGTTTTTCAAAAAGATGCTGCAGAATATGACATCATATTATGACTGTTTTAGTGTCCATAGAAATTTATATATTATTTACAATATATTATTTATTATTATATATTTTATATATTATTTATATATCATATATTATATAATTTTTGTAAAGCATGATAAAAAAATTATATAATAATTCCTCCGAGGATCATTAAGGTCTTTGCACACTGAGTCCGAAATTTTCACTCAAGATTTTTGCATGTTAAAAAATAAATACAACCCCACGTTGTGTCAATCAAATTTACACACTGCCTCTGAAACTTTTGTCCGTCATTAAGAAATTCGGATCGGATTCGATTTTCTGCATTTTTCGCATCCGTAGCAAGCATTTTCAGAGGTGTTTTGACAATTCAGAGCCACCGTAGAAGCGAAAGCCAAAATTGTATGCTGGTTTCAATGCCTGGCGCATACCTTTCCGATGCCACAGTTTGGTGTGTGTGTGTGTGTGTGTGTGTGTGTGTGTGTGTGTGTCCATGCGCGTGCATATAAAATAGTATATTTAAATGTAAAAAATATAAAATTCCGACAATAAAGACTTTGGAAACAAAACAGTGACATTTGAAAGGTGGCATAATTCAAAATCCCTCCCAATATGACAAGCACAGTTTAAAACCGGTCAATCGTGTCAGCAGCGTCGCAACGCTACAAAGGTTTCTGCAGCTCTTCAGAGGTTGGTAAACCAAGCAAGCGGTGCACTTTGCGCCCTGAAAAACAACATAATTTGATTTTTTTTCATGGTCAGTGCCAAAACAATTCTGCCAACTAGGACAGACAATGAGCTCGGTCCATGAAAGACAGGGCAGAAGGAGAACAATGACAATATTTATCACAGAAGACAGGAACACCCTCCCCTCATCATATTCCACTCTCATTACTCCAGCAGTGTCATGAATGAAGCATTCTCTCTCCACTGGGGCTTCCTTCAATCTGTTACCACTAATTGACTGTGTGCTGCTGCATAGCGCTCAACTGGTATCTGTCCTACAGAAGTGATAGTCTATCGGCTTCAGGCATCATTTTCCTCCCAGTCTAGCACCGACAAGAGGATACTTCAGCTCTGATGTTTAGTAATACAGAGGTATAAACAGAAAACTAAGACAGGAGAGGTCTTCGTAGTGCTTCACATCAGCCCCTGTACTTGTGTGTTGACTCACTAGAGAGGCTTCTGTTGTGCAGTTACATAAGTGGATGAGCAATATGTAATAACCTCAATGGAGTCAACTAACAGATTGCGGACTCGTATTCAAATATGGTCGGCCTATTTGCTGAAATACACAAACACAAAATGAAGCAGAATTGTTGAGCTTTCAAAATTATATAACTTTAAAGCCTGCTTTGAACTTCATCTTAAAAAGACTCCTTTGATGCGAGATGCGGTTATTCTGATTCAAGTTCCTTAATGACATTGCAAAAAAAAAAAATAGATAAAAAAAATCTCATAATTGTGCTGGGCAACATCATTTTCTCATGGCATATCATCATCATCTTCACTTCTACGCAAAGTTGTCTCACATTTCCATCTTGGCAACTTTAGCATCTGGTAGGAGCATAATGTAGTGCTGTGCATTATTTAGCAATCAGCACAAGGCTTATTGAGCAGGGATAATGTAAATCTAATGAGCTATAAATTTTTCGCTTTAAATAGAAAAGAAAATTATTCCAACAAACGATCTTAGAAAGATAATGCACCAAGGGTAAAACGTTTTAATTCACTGCCAATCAACAGTTTGCTGGTATTCAGGAGAAACAAATACATGATAATCTCGGCAGAAGAGTGCAGACATTTCCCAGCAAATGACTTTCAATGCAGCTCCTCTGTCATATATGAGCAAGTGTCATATATGAGCATTAGTCTTTTCTCTGCGGGTATGTTTTACAAGGTTTCTCGTTTGATTTTAGAGGGGTTTAAATTAGTGCTGATTGTTGTGGGGAGTGTCAGACCATTCATCTTCCATAACATTCATCACGGGGCATCGTGAATTATGCAAAAGCTGCAGTGTGTTTCTAATATTTACTACTCGAGCTCCTCGCACTGATGGAAACTCTACCTGTGAGTCACGCAGACTGAAAATTACCCTTGGCATGAAGCAATTTACATGAATATACCATCTCATTACAAAAGTATTGTTTGCCAGTGAGAATTGTCCCATATCAGAATTGTTATTATCTCTATTATTTTTTCTAAGAGAATATATATTCCCTCTCAAGCCAATGCAGTTCTCCTGTCAGCTTACGCTGTTAACTGCAGTCTGCCTGTTGAACAACGATGACTTGCTGCTTTCTAGAATTTATGTGTTGGGGAGATGATGCAGAGCAAGACCATGAGCTTTTTTCATCAGGATTAAAAGCTGTATATATAAATATATATGAAAGTAAATAAATAAATAAATAAATATATATATATATATAGTTGACGCTCAATAAACATGCTCAAATCAGCTGCAAGTAGTCACAAAAACATGCTGTTTAGATGGATTTTAACATGCTACAACGCAGGACAAATCATCTTCCCCAAAGTATTTAATCTTTCAACTACCTGTAAGTATATATAGAATGGATGGATGGATGAGAAAAATCCAGTCAGAAAATAGCATGTCTTCCATTACACAATATTCTAGGTGGTTATATGAGGATTCAAGAGCACTTACAGGAAGACAAGTGGCTTTGAAGTCTCCTAAAGGAAAACCTATATATACCTCTTGCCTCAGACAAAAACATAATTCACACACAGAAAAGCCTCTGTTGTTAATACAGGCAGCGCCATCCACAAACGTCTATTACAAAGGGGGTTTTAGCAGTGAATAAATTGGGTAACACACAAAATAATCACTCAAAAAAAAAAATTATAACAAGACTATAAAAAATAACTAAATTCTAACAGAATACTGCAATCTCATTCCCAGAACACAGAATAAAAAGCCAATATATTGCGGAAAACCTGTTGATGGATGGGAGGCAGAAAGAGCTATTGCGGCAAGCCATTTGAACCTTTATTCCTTAAAGCTAACTAGCGTATATTTTTGTTACTAATATAGTCTACTAGTGTAGAATAGTATTTTCTATTATTACTAGCAAGTAATTCAACAGTGACAGTGTCTTTTTCAGTTTTTGCATTTATACTTTTCCTGCTTCCTAATCTATTTAATAAACCTGGCATTGTGTATTATGAATATTATTGGCTCTTCGATGAATTGCTATGTTCCTCCTCCTCTGTATGTGACTAAGGATAAACGCATCTAATAAATGTAATGAAAATTTCACTAGTGCTTGTTCCTTTGCCACTAATCATTTTCTCGATAATGACTGCTTGGGACTACCTGTGGTCAGATATAGCTAAACTTCATTTCCCACTACTATTTACTAGGGGTGGGACAATATATCGATATGGCGTGCGCCTTCATACAGAGCATCTCTCACATGTTCCGCCATGTGCTTCTCGTCCGTGCTTGTTTACGTCAGAGTGCGCAGGCGTCTTTCAGGCAGTCTTTCAGGCAGCATACAGCGTTGTGCATTTTGACCAGTTGATGGGAAAAGTATTCTTAAAATGCATTCAAAATTCTGAATAATTTGCAATATAAAATTATTCACGGTATTTAGAAGTGCCCACGATAACAATATCGTGCATATTCATTACCGTGATATATCGCACTACCGAATACCGGCACAATTCTAATGGCGATATATCATTGTCCTTCTCCATGCGATATGAGAATCGATATATGGCGCCAAATATTGATATTTTAATTATTACAATAAAGCGCTCTATATAGATTTCCCTGCTCCCAGCGTCTAAAAATGCGTGGAAATCGCGGTCGCACCATTTCCACCTTCTTTCCAAACCGCTCTGAGCAACCACGAACCGCGTTCTCTATGAAGATGGGGAAGCACGAGGAACCGAAGGATAAGCAGATTTCCAGTCTGTATTAGCTCTACTGCTATATATATGTTTATGGAAATGAGAACTAAAAAACTGCCCCGGTACAGCTATTAGCGTGGACCATAGGCACCGATCACGTTATTACTGCAGAGCACATAATCAGTCCATGAGTAGTCTAACCTCTCCGCTCGGATCGCAGGTGGATTTCCCTCACTAACTATACGAGTGAGAGAGTGCCGCCGGCGCGTCCAGTTTTATGTCAACAAAACTGAATGCTCTCCCTCTCTCTCAGATATTGCAAGTGTGCGTTATGCAGTGGGCACCAACTGGCAGAAACATAAATCTGCACCTATGGCATGGGCGACGAAACAAAACCTCGTCAGTGCCGTAATGCGGAGCAGAATTGTGCAGTGTGTGTGCTTGCTTACATTCTCTCTATATATATAGGCTATATATAAAGTTGATAAGCAGTTAAATGTGTTGGTTTACACACAAAGAAAAGTGTAAGCTTTTAATAAGTCCAAGAATAAAATTATTAATTTACTTAGCATGTTAAATTTGTTTTACAGAACTTTTGTGCTGTTTTCTAACAGTTTGGACTTAATAAAGAGAGAAAACTTGCACTTAACCTTTTCACAGGCATTTTGTTTTCATAGTTAGACAGATATCGTGATGTATCGTTACAGGATTGTCTAGCAATATATCGATTATCGCAGAATCGCTGTATTGTGATATTATCGTATCGTGAGTCATGTATCGTGATTCGTATCGTATCGTGAGGTACCCTGCGATTCCCACCCCTACTATTTACACTTTCAACCAACTTTACAACTAACTATTCATTAGGCACTAATAATTCTTTATGTTACCTTCAGCTATTCAAACAGTAGCTATAGGAATACTTTAGCTAGTATCTATTCTAGTTTTCCTAAAGTGTGTGTTTCAGTAGTTAACTAATTGGACTATACTATACCTTGACAAGTAGAAAAGGCAGTTTTAACTTGGTAAGAAATTTTACAAGTAACAACTGGGATATAGTATTGTTTTGTGAATAGATACTAGTATCTAATAATGCTAATAGTTACTAATAATGCTAGTCAAACTGGAATAGATGATAGTAGCTTTTGGATAACTACTGCTAACTTTTGGGTAACTACTTTTTGGATGTACCAGAACTTTTGGATATACCAGTTTTCTAAATAAGAAATAAGCACTAGTAAAACCCGGAACAAGCACTTGTACCAACTAATCCTACTAGCCAGAAGTACTGTAAATAGTTGATATCTGAACTACCCTAGTGAAAATTAACCTAAGGTTTTATTATAGTAAAAGTTTAGTAACTATGGATTTTTGACGTATTGATTATCATTTGTATAACCACAGTTTTACTACAAATACCATGGTTAAACTATGGTTAGTGTAGCAAAACCATGATTAATTTGTGGTCACCATCGTTTAACTAACAAATTAACCATGGCTTTGGTTCTGTTTTTTTTTTAGTTTGTTTGTTTTATTTGTAGTAAAACCATTGTTAATTTTTGTAAGGGCACTGAGGGCACAGATCCCGATAGAACTCAATAATGATTAAATCTATACTTGTCAGAACTGGGATGTCTAGAATCCAATGAATAGTTGTGCCACTAAAAAATAGCAGTTGCAATTCTATTAGTATTAACTGAAATAAGTACTAATAACATAACAGTAGATTTTAGCTAGCAAAAAGCTAAAAATGTTAAACCAGCTTGCCATACGCGATTCTCACACCATGCTCCAACACAGGAGCGTTTCCCATGTAAGCCAAGAAAACTACCAAATGAAGCTGAAAACAGTCTTTTTAAGAACACCAACACCACACTAAACCACTCGACAAAATGGCAATGCCAGTATAAGATTTCAGAGAGAACTAAAGATGACCGGTATATGTTTCGAGACGAATTAGACAGTGCGCGCTAATGTCACTCCATAAAGTCAATGCAATTGTGCTGTTATTCTGCAATGCGTGCGTTCTTTGTTTAAAATCTACGTTAAACATGTGCATTAAATATACATAAGGACTATTTTATATTCATGTAACCGCTTTCAGATCACCAGCATGTAATACTGACTTCTGGTTGTGAGATACGGACTTGCGTCCCTCTCATCAGCAGCACTAGGGTACCGTTACTGTACTTTTCTCCAGCTAAACAACCAAAAACACCATCCAGAGCAGTCAAACGTGCCAAAGAACTCCTCACATGGTAGCTTTTACGATGTAGACAGTTGCAGATAAACTATGAGAGCTTTGAGAGTAGTGCATATACTGCGAGCGCACATATGTTGTTTACACACTGCTCTCGCTTCGATACTAAACATAAGCTTTCATACATACTCCGCTTGTCTTACCTTTATGCAGAAACGTTGCGAAAATCACGAAGAAAAAGAGTGAAATAGAGTGAGATCCGAGTCCCGAGATCGCCATGTTGAACACCTGCTTCAGACTGGCGGCGCTAAATCACCTAGAGACGCTCGCAGGATCATGAGATGCGGAGAATCGGGAGGGAGTAAACACGCACGCACGCACGCACGCACGCAAGCAGACACAAACGAGCGCGAGCGCACAAAGTAGGCTATGCAGTTCTACTGCTAACATATCGCCTGTCAATTACAGAAAGTGTCTGTTTCGTTCAAACTGCGCGAAATATTACTTTTATTGAATTATCCCTTAATATTCTTTTGATTTACGTGAAGGTGTACAGTCAGTCGGTCGCGGTCACTAAAACAAAACAAACCCTGACAGGATTATCAGAACGCTAACATAAAGTTCTTAATCAGCTTTTAATACATTTTTAAACTATCTATCTATCTATCTTGCTCATAACTCCAAGGTGAGTAAAACATTAATAAAAAACAAATACCAACAAATTTGCTTAGAATGGATTTACAATATTTACATTTTTGTGCTTTCATTTGAACAAAATGAATCATTTGGGCGGTGTGTGTGTGTGTGTGCATTAAGCCTTTCTCTATCACATCACAGTGTTTCAAACACAAACAGCGTCCCCTATGTTCATGAGCTAGGCAGAGCAGCCTCAACACAACCGATATCAGAGGTTATATTTAAAATGTTGTTTTATTAGCTCCTCACCATTATGGCATATTAAGACAAAACATATTTGAAATATAGATCCAGACACAATAAACATCGAAAGCTTTTAAAAGAAGAGTAAAAACAAGCACATAAGTGACCGCAAATTACAGCGATGTCATTGCAGTTGTCCAGCTGCCCACCCATAAATCACACAGAATACTCATCCATCTGTGTATGAGTATTTGTAGTGATTTATGAGTGCAATCATTTTGTTGCATTCCATTGCATTAACCCGTCAGTCATCTTAAGTTAGCAAAATGCAAATGAACTCCTGAGCATCCTGCATTTCACTTTCTTTGATGGAGCTGACCGTTAGTCTAAATTTATTTGAAATGTCTTCTCTACAATTTGGTGACAGTTTACATTACATTTTGCATATATATTACTACAGTTAACTGTAATAGCAACATGAACAGTTGATTTTCACAGGTGATTCCATAAAATAATTACACATTAAGCACGTTCATTTATTTAGTAGGGCTACTTGCTAATTTATTACACTCTAACATAATCAATTTTACCTTCATCCTACAAGGCTCAAAGGAAATTGAAGTAATTAAATGAATAGTTCACCTAAAAATGAAAATTTGAAATGGTTTAAAGTTTAAAATGTCTTAATGGTGGATTTGTTTATTACAAACATGCATATTTTTGCTTCAAGTCAAGTCAAGTCACCTTTATTTATATAGCGCTTTTAACCATACAGATTGTGTCAAAGCAACTTGAATTCAGTGATGTCATCATCCAGCTCAGTTCAGGTTAAATAGTATCTGTGAATTAAATAGGAAAATAGTGTGTCAATAATGCAAAATGACAATAGTAAACACTCAATTTTCACAGGATGTTAATTGATGGACTGGAGTCGTGTGGTTGTGGATTATTGTGATGTTTTTATCAGCTGTTTGGACTCCCATTCTGACGGCACCCATTTAATTCCATTGGTGAACAAGTGATGCAATGCTACATTTCTACTACTTTGTTCGGATGAATTAACAAACTGGTCTACATCTTGGATGACCTGAGGGTGAGTAAAGTTTCAGTAAATTTAAATTTTTGGCTGAACTATTCCTTATCATTTATTCCCTAATTTTAAGATAATATTGTAAAAACCTATACTGTTCCACAGGCTTTCAGTATTTATAATTAGAAGTAAGCTGTAAACAAAAACCAAACCAACTTTCTTTGGCCACTCATTTGTTTTCTGGACATGGTAGTGTCACATTTATTTTTCTGTTCTACCTGCCTTGACCTAGTTTTCCTGTGTTCCTTGATTAGTTCATTTGGTTCCACCTGTGTTTATTCATTATCTGATTTGTCTTTGCTCATTTAAGCCCTGTGTTCTCCCAAGTTCCTTTGTCCTGTATTAGTTTGTGTTTAGGTGTTTGTGGTTGTCTTTTCTCTTGAGCTTCTGTTTGAATTAAAGACTGTTTGGTGGATTACTCCTGTGTCGTACGCTTGTCTACAGCCACAATCCGTGACAGAATACAGTACCATAAACAAGATGGGCTGAGGACCAGCTATGGTGCCTGTGGCAAGGTGGTCGGCCTTTGGAGAGGTATGTCGAGAAATTTATCGAGTTTTCCTATCTGTTGAACTGGCCTGATGCCTTACTATGCGCCTGTTTTCAGTTGGGACTGGACGAGAATACCATTCGCTGTAGTTCTCCCATATGTGATTTCTCTTTGGTCGAGTTAATCAGTCTCATCATGTGAAAGCCCGCAGGTGATGGAGATTTACCGCTGATTACAGAACCAGCTTTACTGATAAGATGCGCGTTAAATATCGCATGCGATTTATCGTGCAGCCCTAGTCTCATCCTGTATTTAAATGGCTCTAACTTTGAGGTAGAGGAAGTTAGAAAAGATAAGAGCCGTTCTCGTCCAGCCCCTACTGGGAACCAGTACTGAGCTCACCCCTGGCCAATGGCTCCGGCCACCCCTATCCTTCTGTGTCTCCCCGAGCCCGTAGGTGGCCATTCAACAGCACTGGGATGCACCTGAGACCCAAAGTGGCAGATCCTGCATATACATCTCTCCGGTCAGCGCTCAAAGCCGCCTCCCTTCGTCCGTCTCCAGTACCAAGACCCTTTTCTGTCCTCAGCCCAGAAACACCGGCCGCTCCACTCTCAAGCTTGCCGGCTGATTCACTTTCCAGACCTATGATAATATCAGCCTTTTCTTTAACCTCAGCCCAAAAAAGGAGGATGAGGAGGAAAAGACTGTTTTCAGCCCTTATCCTCTCTCCAGAGTCCGCTCCAGGATGCGCTCCAGAGTCCACTCCTGCCCGTAAGTCTGCTCCAGAGTCCACTCCAGCCCACAAATTTACTCCAGAGTGTCAGCCCAGTCCTGAGACTGTTAAAACCTCAGCCCAAAGGAGGAAGAGGAAAAGGAGACTGTCCTCCATGGCTCCAGACCCAGAGTCCGCTCCAGTGTCGGCTCCAGCCCCTGAGTCCGCTCCAGCCCCAGAACTCAGCCAGGAGAGCATTGTACTGTCCATAATGGCACTAGCATGTGTATGTGTGTCTGGGCCACACATTGGCTCCAGCCCCTGACCAGAGTCCAGTACAGGCTCCAGCCCCTGATCAGAGTCCCAAGTTTGCTTCGTCCCCAGAGCTCAGTTACGAGCTGGCTCTCATCCCAGAGCTCAGCACAGTTCCTGTTCACATCCCAGAGTCCTGCTCAGTGGTCACTGTGCTTGCGGAACCTGCGATTGTTGAAACCGAAATTACCTTGACTCTGACTATAACAGCAGTGGCTATTATGTGTGTTTGGACTGCACACATACCCATAATTTCCAGAAAGAAAATTTTGGGGTGGGGCTATACCCTGACGGCTGACGTGGCCGTCCTGATTCCCTGTTCTCCGGTCTTTTGCATCTCAGCCAAAGAGGCCGTCAGTGTCTCCCGTGCTTCTAAGTCCCTCGTCTCAGCCATGGAGGCTGATTGGATCTCAAGCTCACCCTGCTCACTGGTTGCGGTCACTATGGCTATCACTAGCCTCCTCATTACGTTAATGGGGACCGTTCCCTGTTCTGATGCCCTCGTCTTCTGCGATACAGTCACGGCGATCGTTCCAGAGCCTCTGGCTCTTCCAGACACCACCAAAGAGGCCATCTCCGAGCAGGTGCGCCGCTAGCAATTTTGGGCCCTATGAAAGAATATGAAGTTGGGCCCCCTACCGCACCAAACATACACCGTATTGGGACACCCCCTTCTAAGGAACAGGTTTGACTACTTTAGGTTCTCAATCATGATCTTACTCAGCTAAATGTGACTATTAGCTTAACGGCTGTATTCTTTCTTTGCTAGCTACTTATGCACATACAGCATACAATGTTAAAAATGTTCTACGTTATGAACCTTAACCCAAAAACCTTTAGCTTCATACACCGTAGATAATTGTGACCCTGCCTGTGGAAACCCAGCTAAAGCATTTTTTTTTTAAACAGTGGATGAGTAATTCACTCCTTGATCTGCTTAATAAAAGCCTCCTTTGAGATCGTCTTGACAGACATGTTTATTGTGTATTATTTTCAATGTGTTTATTGCTAATAATGATATTCTAGGGAATTGTGTGCTTCTAATTTTATACCAATAGTTTGAACAGGACCCTTTTCTATTCTAAAACAACAATGCCTCCATGTATAAGGCAAGGTTCTCAATCATGATCTTACTCAGCTAAATGTGACTATTAGCTTAACGGCTGTATTCTTTCTTTGCTAGCTACTTATGCACATACAGCATACAATGTTAAAAATGTTCTACGTTATGAACCTTAACCCAAAAACCTTTAGCTTCATACACCGTAGATAATTGTGACCCTGCCTGTGGAAACCCAGCTAAAGCATTTTTTTTTTAAACAGTGGATGAGTAATTCACTCCTTGATTTGCTTAATAAAGGCCTTCTTTGAGATCTTTTTGACAGACATGTTTATTGTGTATTATTTTCAATGTGTTTATTTCTAAGTTTAGTGTGGCAAAATAGAAGCACAGCCATAATTCGCATGCAGTGTATCTGGTTGCCATGACAACCTCACGTGTGACTCTAGGCTACGTAGGACGGGACGAAACCATGCAGTGAATGGGGGAAGATAATTTTGCTGGAAATGCAGAAATAAGCCGTAATTGTTTTATTTGTAACTCTTTGGTAGTGGTAGATACATTTATAATTTCTATTACATTACTACTACTACTACTACTGTTACTACTTATAAAACAGATCTCTGGGGGCCGCAAAAGTGCGTGGTCCTTTAGCATCATCCTAACTTTCCCCCCCTTAGCGGCGCCCCTGTCTCCGAGACACCTATTCCTGCACCTCCCTGAACTCGCTGATCCGCCCTGGAGGCCTTCCTTGTCTCCGCCCTGTTCCTGCCCTGCACCAGCCTTCAGGGCGACTGCCCCCCCTCCCTGGTGGAACGGTTACGATATGTCAGTTTGTCGATATATGATACGATATGTCGATGGGGCGATATGTCACGTTTATGTTTCTGTTCTACCTGCCTTGACCTAGTTTTCCTGTGTTCCTTGATTTAGTTCATTCGGTTCCACCTGTGTTTATTCATTATCTCATTTGTCTTTGCTCATTTAAGCCCTGTGTTCTCCCGAGTTCCTTTGTCCTGTATTAGTTTGCGCTTAGGTGTTTGGTTGTCCTTTTCTCCTGAGTTTCTGTTTGAATTGACTGTTTGGTGGATTACTCCTGCGTCGTGCGCTTGCCTACAGCCACAATCCGTGATGGTAGATTGGTAATACCATGGTATACTTTTAATATACTTTTGAAGTAATATGCAAATAGTATTATAATTGTTATAATCATTCAGAATAATATGTCAACTAAGTATTTCCATCTGATATAACATTTTGTTGAATACTCAAACTTTACAAGTTGTTTAAGTGACTTGTAGCTCTTCCCAGAGGATGTCAAAATGTTTTTGCTCAGCACCTCTAAATAAACACTAATTTAATGAAGTGTATCCCAAGGTTACAACCAAAGCACTTTTTTCTTTTTTTTTTTACCCAACAGTTGCTATCAAGAATTATGAATAGGCTGAATCATTAATTACATTGACAAATACTCATTCAACAATACTTCTCTGGAACCAAGTGAGGCAAACCTATCCATATAAATAGCCTTATTCACAGTGGACCTGAGAGACCAAAGCCTAGAAGACTTAGCTGTTTAAATCTTGAATGTAATCGAATTCTTAACTAAAGAATTGCAGCATATAGCTGTGTGCTAGGAGCGGCATAAAAAAGGAAACTAGGGAAAAATAAACAGAAAATTACAGCAGAGAAGTGCAGGGATTGGAACAGTGTAGTGTATCATCTGCCCTGTCTTTATTCTGCATTCTGTCTGCTCGGTTACTGGTACTGCCATCTAATTGCTCAATCTATTTGCATATTTTTTCCAAGTGTTTCATGTCAATCCTCATTCTACAGCAGACACAGATAGCATTTAGAACCAAATTTTAATCTCCCAGCCCGTTTTCTTTGCAATGATTGAATTCCACGCATCAAATTCACTTTTGATATCATTATCCGTGGCAGGCTGCCAACTCTAACGTTCTTAAAGGTAGCAAATGCTACAGCGAGATATTGTATAACAGCATGATAACAAGCTTTGGGTAATGCCTGTCCAAGCTGTTGTATGTGACACGGTAGTAGAACTGTTTTTTGCATCCCTGGCTTCATTTTTAATCAATACAATTCAGTTTCCAACCACAGTAAAAGGCTTGCTGAGGATCCGACTGTCTAGTTTATAAAGCGGATAGTTCAGACTCTGAATTCTGATTCACAGTCTTTATTAATGAACAGAGCTGCGACGTTGTTTGGCAACCGTAAACAGCATACAGTAACACTAATGATCCATTTGAATCAGGATAATTATTTCCCCCCCCCAATAAATAATTAATACATTTAGCCTAATAGTTTATTGAATGTTGGCGTCACATACTTAGCATTACTGCCAATAATTATTCTCATTATGATAACCTCTGATAACATTAAATATGTATCACAGATATTAAAATTAAATTTTGTGTAAATAAAAAAAAAACAATTAATCATTTAAGTGCTTAATTGGATTTGAATTTAGGCATCACAACATTGTAATGTACTGTTTAAAAAAAGATATTTTAAGATTTACTAAAGACAATTGTAATAAATAATTATTTGCTAAAGGTAATAATTGTATTTAATTATTCAGTTATTAAGGTTAATTGTGAGCTTTAGATTATGGCAAAGGTGCATAGTATAAAAAATCCTAAACTCCTGAAACATTGGTGTCTCATGGGAAAAGAAATCAATCATATCTGTATGTGTGTGGAAAATATTCAGATGTAACCCCCTTTGTAATTAACTTTTTCATAAGTAACTGTAATTTACACGTTTTATTTCTCAGTAACTCTAACAGATTACAGTTACATTTATTTTGTAATTAATTTATGTAATTCCGTTACATATAACTAGTTACTCCCCAACACTGACTATATCGCACATGCCTAACTCTGACACGTTCAGAGATCTCTTCAAGAAAACAGTCCATTCAGACAGTTGGTTTTCTACGAATTTTTCCATCTTTCTAGGTCCAACATAAATCATACAAAACAAGGAAATGTGGGAGATGGTATATTGGATGATTGAAGCTTCCCTGTAGTGCAGGCTGGTCACAGCTCAGCCTGATCCCTGTAGCACATAAGAGCACTGAACCGCAAATCCTATCCACTGGTGAGCCCGTGTATGTGTGTGTATTTGTGTGTGCAGGTTGACCGCTGTGTGCCATTGAACTCTCCGGGGAACCACAGGAGGAACAGAGAGCCAAGACAGTTGAATTCCCTTTGTTTTGCCTTGAGGCTACGGCCGTAATGAATGCTGACAAAACTCATAAATTCCTCATACTGGGGTGCCACATATTTCCTCTAGCCCAATGGTATCAGCGCAATGGCAGTGGCAGATTTAAAAGGCATTAAGCAATTTATCAGGCCTCCACGATAGATGTGGAGGCATGCATCAAAAAAACACAAAGCATTCTGGGCTGTTTCAAATCACCGCTTCAGATCATCCTTGCTTACAGAGTTCTCTATCAAAAATATCGCTACGTAGAAAGAACAGTTCACATTGTCTGGGGACCTCTCGGTTGAGATACTCTGTCGAAAAGACTGATTAAATGTGATTCTGCGGTGCATATAAACAGGTTTTTCAGAAAAACTAGGAGTTGCATCACCAAGGTCATGGGTTCGATTCCCAGGGAATATGAAACTGAAAAATGTAAGCTTTGAATACACTTACAAGATCCTTTGGATAAAAGCATCTGCTGAATGCATAACTGCATAAATGTAAAACACAAATAAGATCACTTGTAGATTGCTTAAAGGATAGTTCACCCAAAATTGAAAATGTTGTCATTAATTGCTCACCCTCATGTTGTTCCAAACCAGTAAGACTTCCGTTCATCTTCGGAACACAAATTAAGATATTTTTGAAAAAACGACTTTATTCAACAATTCGTCTCCTCCGCATCACCCTAGCGCTATTTTGGAGAGTATCCACTGAACGTAAATTGCGTATGCTGTTTTGTGTCAGCTGTGCCACGTGGATACGTTGTTTTCGTTCAAATCAAAGCGTAAACAACGTAAACAGTGTATCCGCGTGGCATATATAATATAGATATATATATATATATATATAAAGCTGGTGTCACAGATTGGCCAGACTCAGTCACCTCCCAATCACAGCAAACACCTTCACCTGAGCACTGATCACACGCACCTGTCACAAATCGGCAATCATCATCAGTTCCCCTTCAAAAGCACACACCTCACTTCACTCCAGTGTCTGGCCTCGTTAATACGAAGTGGACTCTATGCTATCTGAGCGATACATTGAGCGGCCGACCTGCCTGCCTTGTGTAGTTATCGTCTGTGTCTCCTCCAGTGCTCAGTGCCTACGTCAGTTCCAGTTGTCATCTCCGTGGGGGATATTCTTATTACTTGTCATCTGAGGTGTGTGCCGTCTTCCGTCTCCCTTCCATGAACTCCTGCAAAACCAGAGACTGTTATATTCTCCATCAAATCAGAGAACGGCTCCATTGCCTTTAATACTCACCTGCCATTAGCATCTGCATCATTTGCTGTCAATAAATATACCAGTTTGTATTCTAATCCTCTGTGTGAGTCTCCTTCCGTAACCACTGGTAGACAGCACTTAATTTTCATATTTTGCTATATGTAACAAACATTTTGTTTTGATACAATATAAGTAATAGAAATTAATAAGTTTCATCATTTTGAATTAAGATGAATGGTTGGGTTTACTGTTCACAATATATTTGTTTTGTTTAGGCTATAACTTCTGTTTTGTTTTTCTGACTTGAATGTATGCCATGTTGTAATAATGATCTGACATTCCAATATGCACTTGAAAGCAGCATAAGCACCACTAAATTTAACTAACTTAAACAAATCCCTTTCAGTACAAGCTCCAAATAGAACATAAGCATGCTAATGCATCAACATTTACTAATTCCTAGGAACTAGAAACCCACTGCCCAGTTTTAATGGAACAAAAGAGATATTAGTCCCAGTATAGGCTCTCATTTGACAAAATAAAGTGGATTTAATACAATTAAATTGTGGTCACAAAAGAAATTACGAATTGTTGCATTAGCTCATTTTAATCAAGTAAATTGAACGAGCAGGGGGAAAAATCATGTCTTAAGTGTAATGTAATTAAGATGTCTTGTAATACCTTGTTTTTGTCAAATTTGAAAGCAGCATTGCATCATTTGCAGAGAAGCCAATTCAAAATGCACTGCCACTAGCTCTGTGTAAAAAAAATAAAATCCACCTAAATGGTAAAATAGAGAAACTGTTAAGTGATAAACTAACATTTTATAAGAAAAAAGTTATTTAAGCTGTATTGCACACTGCAAAATGATTACTTATTATTATTACCCAACATATATTCTGTTCTATTTTCTGGAATAATTAATATCAAACACAATGCATGTCATTTCCTGTAAGTCACATTGATGAAAAGGCATCTTTTTTGTACACAACATGCAGAACATATAAATGTGTGTGTGTGTTCTAAGAAGGCATTTACTTAGAACACACTTACTTTACTTTACTTTACAATCATGATGACAGTCTCAATGATAAACTACACCACATATTCATTGCCTGAGTGAAATGCAACCATTTCACTAGTTTTTTTTTTCTTTCCCCTGCTAACTGCAGTGTTGTATTAAAGTGCAGCACTCTGGCAGATACAGCGAGTCATTCTCTGATGGAATAAAATAAACCACCGTGGCTGATCGTGATGCGTGCCCTCACGTCTTTATGATCCTGTCAGCTTCTCTTTCAAGATTGACTGAATGTAATATCTGTTATATATTTTCAGAAATCTGTCAACATCAAAGGCATCATGGTATTTATTGCCTTTATTTGTGTTTTCTTGCTATTCAGGGCTGTTATATTTTAGCATAGCTCAGGCAGTTATACTTTTCGAAATAGAAATAGGTTGTCCAATGCGTGTAGATATAAAACAGCACTGTTTTATAACAAAATACATAATACATTTTATTTACCGCTTGGCTAATTAGCTTTTGTTTAATTTATACGATGCCTCTAAATGGGTTTTGCCTGTAGGGGTATTTTTATGGATGTGCAAAGAATGATCTATTCAATGCTGGTGCTGCAGTCTTTCTCTCTGCTGAAGAGGCAAGCGCAAGAAATACGCAAAAGTTCTTGCTGTGAGTATTGATTTAACTGCGTTTTGTTAATATTAAAAAATTATCAAAAGTACACACTGAAGGATAACCCTGTCCTGTCAACTGAACAGCTTCAAAAAATACTTTTAGGTTTTAAGAATATAACCTAGATCACTGCTTCTTAGTTGGGTTCCAGTCTGTTCTGATAGGGCTGCAGACGGCAGTAGCAAAACAATTCTAAACTCAAGTAGTTAAATAAATGGGTTTATTAACTTTTAAAAAGGGACAATGCTTCCTATGTCTGTTGTTGTTGACATCAAAGGCTGCACGCAAAATGCTCATCCTCAAAAACCATGAGCAAAACTATAATGCAAAAGAAATAATGATCCAGTGACATTGAGAAATGAAGTCACATTATGATATATGAAGGGAAAATCCTTCCAATATATTTTGTTGGTGACATCAACGGCTGAGCGGCCAATCAACTCTAAGCTAAATCCCCATCCTCAAAAGCTATGAGCGAAACTACAAAAAGTCAAAGGAATAATGAACCAGTGACATGTGAAGTCACAATTATTTGCAATTGTGAAAAAGTTACAATTGCTATTATGACACCAGGCGCCACTTCTGTCTGCTAAGAACAGGAAACCGAAGGGCCTGGCCAGATACACACACTTGCGGTCTTGGTCACTTGAGAGTGCATGCATGCAACAGGAAGTAAGCGGTGCAAAACTGTCCCAGGTCGTAATAATGTCAAAGCATAGCACCTTTAATGCACACTAAATGCAGAGCGGTATTCGAGACTATTTGTATCCCATCATGCATCTGTCACAGCTCGCCTACTGTGGCCGAGACGAAGTAGCACGGAAACCAAGGGGATTAATGTCAAAGGTCTTTATTCTTTCAAACAACAAGGAACACAGGCAGGATCACACACGCAGACTGAGGGGTTGACGAACAATTCCGGACAAGGGAGAATCGAACGGGCTGGAACTGAAATTGGGCAGATAAAGAGGGGCAGACAGGTGAGGAGGATAACTAATAATAAGACACACCTGGAAACCATGAACACACAATCAGGAAGGGAACCAAACATGGGCATAATGACACATGGAGCACGTGGGGGAAGAAAACACACACAGACACGAAACAGAGTCTGACAGAATCATGTTCTGGAAATAAATTGTGAGATTTTTACAGAGATCTTGCAAGATGTTGAGGAAACATTCCCAGTGTTAAAGTTAAATATTAATAACAATTCGATATTAAATATAATTTTGTAGTAAAAGGTAAAGTGTTGCACATTTTATTGGCGCAAAAATGAGTTAGTGTATTAGTACAATATTTGCAACTGCTTTTTATCAGTTAATTAGAAGCACCTAAATTGTGTCATCCATTATAGGGACTTCTAAACAGACATTTAGAAGTTTATTTTAAAATGCAAAATATTGAAAATCAAAAAATATAGCTCTATAAACAGCATTTTACAACACTATGGCTGGAATGCACTACTTTCAATTCTATTCAATTGAAGTTTATTTGTATAGCGCTTTTCACGATACAAATTGTTGCAAAGCAGCTTTACAGAAAATTTTAAGTTTCTACATTATATTTAGGAGTAGGTTAATAGTGGTGATGACTATGGCAGAAATGTACAGTAAAAATCATGCAGTTAGTTACAAATTGCATGTAATTAAACAGACTGTGAATCCTATTAACTGCCATGCTTATATGTTGCGATTAAACTTATAGCAAAATTGACTACTTGACTTTTAAAATATAAGCATCTAGACATCATACACTTACTGACTTTGTAAATAGTCACAGAGGAAAAACTGGCCGTCATACATTAAATGACTGAGGATCACACTACCAGACATTCAAACGTTCTGATCACAACAAAATCACGCAGAAACGTGCACCTTGTTGCAAGGAGATGCAAGACAAATGAAAACAATAGGTGTTATAAAAATCGCTTCAAAATATCAAATGTTTGATATCCTCCGACTGAATGGAATCATAGTATGAAGCTAAAAAATGGTCTGTGACCACCATACACTACTCTCTGAGAAAAATGTCAACTCAAATCTATAGACTGGCTCTGACATTCGGCAAATAGCATCAACTTCTCCAGACTGTAAATAGGGGCAAAATCGCTTCAAAATATCAAATGTTTGATATCCTCCGACTGAATGGAATCATAGTATGAAGCTAAAAAATGGTCTGTGACCACCATACACTACTCTCTGAGAAAAATGTCAACTCAAATCTATAGACTGGCTCTGACATTCGGCAACTTCTCCAGACTGTAAATAGGGGCAAAAATTGTGTTGTGTATTCCAGCCTAAAGTGTGTCCCATCGGCTAATGAAAAGTTCTACATACACTTCTGATCTTCACAGCCACTTGAACACTTTGGCCAGAAAAAGGAAATACGTCATGTAAGTAGACAAGTGATCAAGTGCAAAGACTGCAAGTGTGGGTATTTGGACAGGCCCTGACACTACAATTCACACGGGCTCCTCAAAAATCGGACAACTTTGATGAGTCCCAATTTCTGCTGTGACATTCGGATGGTAGGGTCAGAATTTGGTGTAAACAACATGACGCAAGAACCCATCCTGCCTGGTATCAACAGTTCAGGCTGGTGGTGCTGGTAGAGTGGTGTGAGGCATATTTTCTTGGCACACTTCGGGCCCCTTAGTACCAGCTGAGCATTGTTTAAACCCCACAGCCTATGTATTATTGTTGACCATGTCCATCCCTTTATGGCCACAGTGTATCCATCTTGAGAAGGCTACTTGCAGCAGGATAACACACGTCACAAAGCTCAAATCATCTCAAACTGGGTTCGCAAACATGACAATGAGTCGACTATACTCAAATGGCTTCCAAAGTCACCAGATCTTTAAGATGTTGTGGAATGAGAGATTTGCATCATGGATCCAATCCAGCAATCAGAATCTCTGAGGAATATTTCCAGCACCTTGTTGTATCCATGCAGTTCTGAATGCAAAAGGGGGCCTAACATGGTACTAGCAAGGTGTACCTACTAAAGTGGCTGGGAAGTGCATATATTTTGTTTACTTTTGTATAATGAACAATTTTGGTCCTGTGCTGTGTTGCCACTTGGTGTCCACATGTCTAAAATAAATCCAGTTATACATGTCAAAATTAGATGACCTGAACAACCTTCTTGATTGAAATCAATGTCCATAAGTAACATCTGCAATCAGTGTAAGGGTCGGTGATTACAAACAAACATTTTTGGCTTGTGGTTTTGGTCCTTCGTTTATGCTGGACTGATGTGTATTAATTATTCAGTTGTTATTTTGAACTGTGATATATACTGGGTTGACCAAAGTGTTTGTTTTTTATTTGAGAGGATTTTTTTAACTGATGACCAAGTAACAATGCACACTGATTGGAGGGCTTTCGAGGCAATCATAAACAGGGCATTTCAGAGTCAGGCGGAGGAAGAAGAGAGTTCACCGAGCACACTTAGTGTGTCCCTTGATGAACATATAACCATAGATGCATTTTCAGTATGTGTAAGTTTCATAAAATGACATACACGAGAGAGTGCCATGGCAATATTGCAATAAAATCTTTCAAGCTACATTTTTTCCCCAGTGCATTGCCAATTTCAAACTCTAAGTTTCTGTTTCAGAGTTCATTAACTAATTTTAGAAGTGAAGTATAGAGTATTCAAATTCAAATTAAAGAGTGAGATTCTAAGGAATGTTAGGTATTTTTAATTGGATTAATTTGCATAAGAAAATTAGTTTTATGTATCATCAAACATCATAATCCATAATTACTTTACCATTCTTTCCTATGCCATATGTACCCTTGTATTTGCATAATATTAATTAGAGAAATGTTCTGTCACAAAGGGTCAGTTTAAATGAACATTGTTGAGCTTCTTGTCATTTGAATAGCAGGATAATTACCTATTGCTTGCTGGTCAATGACTATTTTAAGAAAGAAAAAAAAATCAATATTAGGCCTACAATACGACCTGAAGACTACACCAGCAGAAAAAGGTTCTGGCATTATGAAGCTCTGCACTGTTTGTAGGCCAGTAGTTTAATTGGATTAATTTGCATAAGAAAATTAGTTTTATGTATCATCAAACATCATAATCCATAATTACTTTACCATTCTTTCCTATGCCATATGTACCCTTGTATTTGCATAATATTAATTAGAGAAATGTTCTGTCACAAAGGGTCAGTTTAAATGAACATTGTTGAGCTTCTTGTCATTTGAATAGCAGGATAATTACCTATTGCTTGCTGGTCAATGACTATTTTAAGAAAGAAAAAAAAAATCAATATTAGGCCTACAATACGACCTGAAGACTACACCAGCAGAAAAAGGTTCTGGCATTATGAAGCTCTGCGCTGTTTGTAGGCCAGTAGTTAGCAGTGACAGTGATGCGTAAATAAAGTTTAGAGCAACGATACTGCATTCTGGGTACATGGAAAGTGAAAGCAGTAAATGTCCTGGCTTGTCAGTAGTGGAGATTGTACCAGAAAGACTTCAAGTATAAACCAGTGTTTAAAAAAAAGCTCTATTTGATTCGAGTGAAGATTCAGCTCCAAAACGAGGCTGCAATAACAAATGTTTTGTGGGACAGGGAACAATGGTTCTGAGGAATTGAAAGTGCACTTTACAGTCCGCTCAACAGATTTGGTCAAAGGCAGTAGATAACATTCAGAAAGCTGAGCCATCACTCCAATGTCCATCAAAAGGTGTGTCTACCCTCAAAGAGAGCACAACCGGATTTGAAGAATGCATTCCCTAGACAGCAATGAAGCCTGCTATGGTTAGTGTTTTTTTTTTTTTTAAATCCTCTTTTCTAAAATATGTACTTTGTCATATTTTCTTGTAGAAAATAGACATCCTAAAAGAAGATCAATTTTGTTTCTAACAAAGTAGTGAGGTTTATGATTGTTTTTTATTGTACAAAATGCCAATGTTGTAAGAAGAATAAACCTATTTCAAGATATATTCTCAGAAAACTTAATATCCTGCATAAGAAAAATATTAGATATATTAAACAGGTCTTAATGCCTCTCCTGCAGAAACAAGACAAACCACTGATTAATCTATCTAAACAAGTTCAGAGACTTGCTTTCAGAGAATGTTTCTTGAATTATGTTTCTTTTATCTTAATAAAATTAATAATAAAAGAAACAAGTAAAATATTTTAATATATAGTAGCAGTAAACAAACTATTAATGTATTAATATATTCATAGACATAATGTCTGTAAACAAGTATTGATATCACCTTGTTTAACTTCTGAAGGTAAATTTCTCTTGACGTTTAGATATTTTATTGCATAATTGAAACAAAACTGATTAATCTAACATAAGATAGACAAAAAACTAGATGCATTTACTTGTTTTCAAACTTGTTTACAGAGAATATATATTATATAAGTTTTTTGATATCCCATTGGCAATTTATTTTTCTTGTTCCAAGCATACTTCTAAAAAAATAAGCTTGAAACGAAAATAATTTGCCAATGTGCCACATAAAAATAAGATATATTCACTAAAGTCTTCATTTCTTAATGTCATTTTCAAGTACATTTGTACTGATTTACAGATGTTTAGATAGTTTTATAAAAATTCTGTTTAAGAAAAATATTTTTTTCTTGTTTTTGTTTCTTGTTGGCTTCTTCTTTGAAATACTGAAATAAATCTTAAAAAATAAAAAGATTATTTTGCACTACAGGAGCAAATAGCCTAAAGTCACGTGAACGCTGCCTGGCTGATTACCTTGCCAATGTGATAATGTCCGCCTATTATGTTAACTAATGGCCTGCAAATCATCCTGAATGAGTCTTGACCAATCGAAAACAAACTTAAAATAATCTGAATTTAAGTATAAAAGTTTAGTTGGCTTATACTACAAGAACATCTCTTTCCATTCCATTCCTAATTCCAAGACATTTTATAAAACATGTAAAATACTCAAATTAAATGCAATTTTTTTAACTATCAAATCAGATTACCAAGGTTCACCTCTCTGGGGCATTTCAATGCTGTGTGGTCCATTACACTGTGCTGACTGTGTCTGGCCCAGAGATAAACATTAGCTTCATGGCTCACAAAGCAGAACTGCAGTCCTCTGGCAATTTGGATGTAACAAGTTCCTCTTCATACCCTCGAGACCATTTTAACTGGGTTTTTCTACACCGACCTGCCAATCATACTGCAGAGGGAACTGTGGATAGGTCTACTATTAATCTATTTGCAGCAGAATCTATCCAATAATCAGGCAGAAATGTGTGAGTCGTTCATGGACTGCACTTTTATAAGAGGTTTGAAAGGAAGATATTAGGCTGGTACTGGGGTGAGAGTATTCAGTCTTCCAAACAGTATGATTTATAAAAGAAACTGTTTTTCAGTCACACACACACACACACACACACACACACACACACATGTATATATATTCTCCAAATAAATTTTAAAGTGCAGCTGGGTCCTACCCAACAGAGACTCAAAGTCAAACCCCCAACAAAACATTCAAACCTTATACGGCATTAACAATTAAGAGAGTCAAGCCTTATAAATGTCATATTAAAACCCACACCACAGATACTACTTTCTATTTGGCGTTATTTGGCAAGGCCATATGTAGTGCGGTATTAAAAATACATGAGATGTGGCTTTTGACAAAGATTTAAAGAAAATGTTGCACAGATAAAGATCACATGGTGTAACAATGCACCGCAAAATCTCGAGCCTGGAGCTCTTCAAACATTAATTGGAAAGGATTATTCCATGTGGCACATTTAAAGGATACACTCCAGTAATCAGTGGGGAGCACTCAACACATCTGTGTGAATGCCTCGTTAGAGGTGACGATTCCCTTTATTGAAGGTTATCTCATTGTGTTTAGTTGTTTGTTGTATGTTTATGCAGTAGCTAATAATTAAAGGAATATATTTTTATTTTATCATCCTTTAGTCAACCTCAAGTGATTCCAAACTTGTTTGACTTACTTCCTTGCGCGGAACACAAATAAGAGATATTTAGCAGAATGTAAATGCTGCTATTTTGCATACATAAAATGTGGTTATGTGGATTTTTTATGACATATCGGTGAATAAATGTTACAAGATGACAAATGGGTCAATGACATATGAGTATCCACAAAACGAAAAGGATAAATATTTTAAAAATCTGGTTTAAAACACTTGACCATGTGGTATAATCATTAAGGGGGAAAAAAATCATGTGCCTTGAACACACATAAGTGCATCCCACTTAATCAATATTTCCTAGAAAATGTTAAGGTTAATTTTACAAATATTCTAAATGCATAAATATAATTAGGGTTTTGAGAAGTCGAATCGCACCACATGACATTTTTACTAACCTAACCTGAAATAACCTTATTTCATCATAAAAAATTTATAAAATATTTTTCCCTAAGAAATAATATTAAAGCATTGTGCAAACTTCTTTATGTTGTCTTTTCAATAATTTCATTCTTTTTATTATAATTCTTCTATTATTTTATGTCTATTTTTCATGTCATTAAAAATGTACTCACCCTCAGGCTATCCAAGATGTGGATAGCCTGAGGGTGAGTACATTTTTAATGTACTCACCCTCAGGCTATCCAAGATGTAGATGAGCTTAAAGGGATAGTTCACCAAAAATTTAAATTGGCTGAATATTTACTCACCCTCAGGCCATCCAAGATGTAGATGAGTTTGTTTGTTCATCAGAACAGATTTGGAGCAATTTAGCATTTCATCACTTGCTCACCAATGGATACTCTACAGTGAATGGGTGCCGTCAGAATGAGAGTGCAAAATCCAGTCCAATTAATTGATGGACTGGAGTCATGTGGATTACTTGTTGATTAGTGGACTCGTGGATGTGATCTTTTTATCACTGTTTGGACTCTCATTCTGACGGCACCCATTCACTGCAGTGGATCCACTGGTGAACAAATTTGCTCTGATGAACATACAAACTCATAAACCTCTTGGATGGCCTGAAAGTGAGTGCATTTTCAGCAAACTTTCATTTTTGGGGAACTATCCATTAACAACATTAGAAGAGAAAAAATAATGAACATCATGTCTTGACCCAAGTTCTTCTGTCTCTAAAATTAAGTTTAACCAAATGTCTGACATAAAAGAGCAAAGAGTTAGTAATCGAAATGCCATCATTACCCGTTGTTTAAAATGCCATAGACTGAAAAAAGCCAGGGTGCCAATTTGTGCATTTCCCTAATTTGGATCAGGAGGTAGAGTGTTAAAGCTTCACAAATATTGTCCTCAGCATATTGTTATATTTTTTGCACTGAAGCAAGGTGGCAAAGATCAAGTAAATCAATTGTAGCGATCCTTATAACAGCTCAGAATCCCACAGAAACTACTGTTGAGTTTTTTCCGAAGGTCGTTTACTCTAAAAGAAAGAAAACATGCCTGCAAATGTTGAAAGAAATGTTTAAAATGGTTCTTATTCAGTGCTCAAGGCAATCATAACACGTCGGACAAAAGCTACGCGTCTACAGTAGGCTTTATCACGCTTCTGCATCACTCTGCAAGTCAAATGCTCTGGGTTATTTTAACAGAAACAAGCGAAGACAGGTAGACAGAAAGTTTTCCTTTCGTCTCCACCAGGATACTTGTGGTTTTAAAATTCACTAGGGGAATCTCAGGCCCGCTGTCATTTTCAATTTGGCGGTGTTGAGCATTAGGGGACTGCATGACAGATCAGCAAATGTTCGAATAGGCTATGTGAGGCTGCCATATTTAATGCGCCCAAGCACAGAATTTAATTTTCTCTTGGTAATGATCAAATTTGTCACATTATGTAATTATCTGAGAGCTGTCAAACTTTATGAAATGGGCAACCATGATATTTTGTGAGAAATTGCATAATTAGACCACAATGTACAAGGCTTGCTCTGAGCAAACAGGTTTCTAAGGCATTTGAATGGTTTTGATATTTGGATAGGTGGGCGCATTGTGTTCAGAAGTGAATTTCAATTCAGGTGGAATTTAATTATGCAGTAATACAGTTGACTTCTGTCATTTCTTCATAAGCTTTGCACTCAGATATTTGTAGAGCTGGAGTTTTATACCATGACATGCTACTTTAGCT
>NW_015551101.1:1126-16111 GCF_001515605.1 Sinocyclocheilus anshuiensis | reverse complement strand
ATATATATATATATATATATATATATATATACATTTTTTTTCTACTCCAGGTGTTGTTAAAATATAAACACTTAAACAGTGGATGTAATAACTTCATTACGATTTATTAACACATACATTATTAAATATTGAATCCAGATCGGCTTGCACCATGGACGAAGAGGGAGTCCAGCCCGGGGTCGTCACATGTGGTTGCCGCAAGCCCGCCGGATGCCCCCCTCGTCGAATCCGCCGGCCGCGCCGTTCTCAAGCCCACCCACCTCTGCTCACTCAAGCCGGCCTCCGCATACTCTGTAGAAAAAATTAATAAATAGAAAAAAAACACCACACAAACAAAAAAAAACCCTTGCATCACAGGAAGTGTATTGTGATTTGTCAAAACATTACAATGAAACAGGCTTACTGACAACATATGTATAACATATGTATAATTACTGAAATACTGCAAAACAAATAACTTTGATAATGATAACTTATTTCTACATAGGGCATACAGCATATTAGTTACTAACCTAAATGACGGACACGCATAGCGTGTGACGAGGCTTAACATCTTAAAACAATATGAGAAAAATGGAAAGAATTTTTCGTAATCCGTTTAAATATTCACAAATAATATTTTATTTTAAAATACACATACAATTAGGAGTTAATTTGTGCAAATGTTGTAAAAGCAAAACAACAAAATGTTCCTTGCCACATTCGGTTACGAATTACATGAATCACGTAAAATGATCAAAACGGTCGTCGAGTAGTTTGCATTACAGAATATTACTGTTGGTTATTTAACATTTCTGGAACAGTAAAGCCCCGCCCTTCTTTGATTTGATTGGCCATCTAATTCATTCTGACATTGAGGAGCACTGTCTGGAGTTTTTTTGTTTGTTTTTTTAATCATAAATAAATATTGAATTTGGCAGGGACATTTTTCTGCATGAGAAAATGGATGTGTGGCGTGAGAGCGTGAGAATAGTGTCAATTGCGTAAGTCTCACGCTGAATGCTTGAGAGTTGGCAGCCCTGCGAGTGTATTTTGCATACCTGTGAGGTTAAAACAATCTTGTCCTCTATTTTTCCAATAGGCAGTACAGTTAAATGTTCACTGATCGGCTGCCGCTGCCACTCACAAAAAGATAAAATATTTGTATCTTTGGCGGCACCTGCAGCGAAGCGCCGTGCCCGTAGAAGCGGAACGATTTTGGGTGCACGAGCACTGCTTGCGCTCCGCCTCCGCGCCGCCAGCGAAACCGCCCGCGTTTGGCCGCTTTCCGCATATGTCCCATTGAGAATGAACTAGACACTCGCGACTGCCGCGTACCGTGTGAAAGGGCCTTTAAAGTAGGCATGAAACGGAAGTTGCGATTGTCTTTTCTTCTCTACTGTGATGTATATCCGAGTAAAACGGCATCTGAAATGAGAGGGCGGGCTTTGATTTCGTCCTTCGGGAATTGATTGGATCGTTGGCGTTGCTAACAAAATGGAGGCAGATCTGAATGCCAGTTTGCTGTTAGTGGTGGGGGGACTGAGCGCGTCCTCCATCAGGTTAAGTCATATTCATGAAAAAAAAATAGTTTGCTTGTCCTAAGAGTTATGTTGTCGTAATATTCTCATATCTTTTCAATGTTTAGGGGTAATGTACTCCCTCACGACTGGTGTCAGTGCTATAAAATGAAGGATCAGCTTCAGCTTTTCCCCCCAAATGTCACTGATGTCACTGCAGCTGTTGGCAGTTCCAGATAGCTCCGCCCTTGCGCCATAGCTCGTGACCGGAAGAGAAGAGTCGTTTTGAGGGGGAGGGGAGGTTAACGTTTTTGATTAAAGATTATAAAGGCACATGCATTTTAAAATTATTTATAATAAACACTACAGTATTCCATTAAAAAATAAGAATTTTCTATTTTGATTTCATGGTGACTTTAAAGGGCTACATCTCAGTCACTATTTCATATTTATCCCATTGACTGACAACAGAAACAGTAAATTATATTAATAAAAAAACAGTATGTGAACACAGAGAGGCAAACAAATGTAAAAGGCAATAGTCATGAACGTCATGAATATGCTAATTAGCGTAAGACGTCATCTAGCAACATTTAGCGACTTTTCAAACTGGCTTTAGCTACTTTTCATTGAAAGAAGTTGGCAACACTGGAATATGTGGGGAAGTGGGGAAGTCGTGGTCTAATGGTTAGAGAGTCGGACTCGTAACCCAAAAGGTTGTGGGTTTGAGTCTCGTACCGGCAGGGATTGTAGGTGGGGGGAGTGAATGTACAGTGCTCTCGGCACCGAACCCCCAACTGCTCCCCGGGCACCGCAGCATAAATGGCTGCCCACTGCTCTGGGTGTGTGTGTGTGTGTGTGTGTTCACTGCTGTGTCTGTGCACTTTGGATGGGATAAATGCAGAGCACTATTTCTGAGTATGGGTAACCACATGTCACATCACTACTAAATATCTTTTAGTGTCTATTCACAGCCTAGCTAAAGTCCAGAACAGCAGCACATTTTGTTGTTGCTTTTATACTACAATTCACGAGTTCACACTTACATATAGCCTAATTAGCCGAAGTATGGAAATGCATATTTGGCATGCTGTCCGGGGAAGGAATCCGAGCTCGGGAATGGCCCGAACCTAGAGTACCCCCATATGGGTGTAATAAGAACTCGAAGTGAGGAGATGGGGAGGTGGAGGGATGCTGATAAACCGTCAATGGATAGCGGTAAGTCATCTGTATTTATACCTATTGGTGTTGATTAATTAGGCTAAGTATCTGACGCGCTCCCTAACTTTGTTAATAAAACATAATTTATTATACAAACAAGTAATTAATATTGAGCAACTTACATTTTACATACTACGCAGCCAGTTACTTTGTCTATGTTAACGTAAACTATTCGAAAATACGCCTGAACACATGATTCAATGACTCGCTTTTGATAGCTACACAAAAGAGAGTTGTCGCTACCTAGGCTACTGGCCAATGTAACCTGCAAAAAAACCCTCCCACTACTGACTGCTTGTCTGGAATGAGAATAGTTATTACATTATGTCTTCTCAGCAAACAAAAAATAGTTCCAAAATAAATCAAAACGCATAGGTGTCACAAAGCAACGCAGAGACCGACAACCGGACTGAATCACCACAGATTCGAATCTCTCGCCAACGCGTTCTGTAACCACTCCACTCAAAATCCACTTCTGGTTTTACTTTTCGTCACTGATGAAAGAAAGCAGCCTCAATAAAACAAACGCTCAGACTGATTGGAGGTAAAATGTTCTTTTTTACTTTCAGAACATAATAAAATTCAACGAATAACTTAGCCTACTTCTTGATAGCTGATGAAGTAGATTCTTTAGGACAGAGAAGTGAATATTTGAATCAAATGAACCGACGATTCACTTCACATTGTTTTTGTCAACACAACAAGATTTGTAAATGTTTAGGTTTATGAAACATATATCGAGTTTCATCCATCACTGCTAACAACCACAAAAGTAATATTGTACAAATACACAAGAAAAACATTCTTGTTACTAATAGCGCTTGAAAAGAGCCACGTGATTCATCTCACAGTTCTCTGTTCTCTTCTTTTTCACTTTTTCACTTTTTGAATCTGACAGCTTCTCAGCTTCCAAGGCCTCATGGGATAGTAATGTGTCCTCCTGTGGTTGCACATTTCAAAATCTCTTCGGGTGCAGTACGTCACCCAGGTAATGTTCACTTACCGTTTTTAGCAAGTAGATAAGTATACATATTATAACGGGGGTTGTCTGGTGGATGCTGTGAACAGGAGTTATACTGTACAAACACTGAGACATCCCTGTGCACTCTTTATACTCCGTTTGATCGTCCCTGCATTCAAACAACATGCCCAAACCAATTATGATAGATTATGACAAGTGCCCAAGTTCTTATTGTTGATTGAGTATTCAGCAGATGACCACCTTTTCCACCAGATAAAAGCTGGGACGGATATAAATAATTCCCTTTGATATTACCACCATCTCTGTCTGTCATGCATTTTTCTTGATTGTGGTTTCATATGTCTCAGTTTTAATAGCCGTATTTATTTGATGAGCTGTCCCAGTTGACACATGTGCATTATCTCTATAAAATAACTTCCTACTGATTCTCATTAGTATTCGTCTCCTCACTGGTGACATCACAATGAACTATAATGGTTGTACAGTGCTAATTCACACTGTTATACTTTTGGCCAGATGATTTTGCAGTATAGAATAAAAAGTTCTTTAGCTGTCAAGATTATTTAATTTTCTTATATATATTTTCAATTGTCATGCAATTGTTATTTAAAGCCACAATATGTAAGATTTTTGTATTAAAATATCCAAAAATCCCTACAACAGTGTTATATATTTTTGATGAATTGTGTACTTACATTATCCCAAATGTTTTGAAGAATGTTTAAATCCAGAGAAATAGCAATTTTAAATAGTGGATCATCCCTGGTCATGTCGCCGCCTGCCAATGACGTCATACACCCTTGATTTCCGGTTTTGTTTTGTAGAAAACATGGAAACACCAACGACGTTTTAATATGTTATGCGTTTTATCAGACAGGTGACGACCGCACAGAGTAGCATTATAACAGAACTTTCAAATGTATCTAGTATGATTAAACAGCGCTGCTTTACCACACATACGCACGACCGGAAGGAGCAGAAGCGGTCGACTGTGGCACAATAAAAGCTCCGCTGCTTTCGAGCCGTGTGTCACGCTCGTTCAGTGGCCTTGTTTCGCTTCGACGGCTTTCAGCCCCACCCTGCTTCATACTACGATGTTAATCGATCTTTAATAGGCTACATTAGCTCATCCATGAACATGATTTCTGCCCGAGTCCTGTCGGATTGCATCGGCTGTGGGGATGAAGACAACAACTCCCATGATTCCACACTCAGTCACGGCATCATTAAACTACGCCTTTGCTTGTTTTGAATATGCGCCCTCTAGCGGCGAAAACTTATATATTGTGCCTTTAACGTAAAACATTCAAATATATTTAAATATATATTTATATTCAAATGAAAATTTTATATAAGAGTGATTTTCAACACATATCTCTGTAGGCTAAAAATTAATTAATAAATACATTAAATAATTTGTTTAATAAAAGTGTTATGGCTATGGTTGTTTCTTTTAGTGATAAAGTATCTATTTATATGACCTATTAAATATTATATTCTCTTGTTATAAATCCCTAAAGGTTCTATACACAATTTTTTTTAAGAACCCTACAAGTGTTCTGCAGATTTAAAGGAATAGTTCACCCAAAAATGAAACAAAACAAAAAAATTTGCTGCAAATTTTCTCACTCTCAGGTCATCCAAAAAGCAGAAGAGTTTGTTTGTTCATTGGAACAGATTTGGAGAAATGTAGTATTACATCGCTTTCTCACCAATGGATCCTCTGCAGTGAATGGGTGCCCTCAGTTATGAGAGTCCAAACAGCTGATAAAAACATCACAATCATCTACAAGTAATCCTCACGACTCCAGTCCATCAATTAACATATTGTGAAGTGAAAAGCTGTGTTTTTGTAATAAATCCATCATTGAGAAGTCTGTAACTCACGTTTTGCCGACAGTTTAAAATTAAACAACCTTTGGATTTGTTTCTTGCAAACATACAGTTTTTCACTTTATAAGGCATTAAAAATGAACTGCAGTCGTGCAGATTACTTGTGGATTATTGTGGTGTTTCTATCAGCTGTTTGGACTCTCATTCTGATGGCACCCATTCACTGCAGAGGATCCAATGGTGAGCAAGAGATGTAATGCTAAATTTCTCCAAATCCATTCGAAAGAAGACACAAACTCATCTTAAGTTTAAGTAAATATAGAACCTTTTCCTCTCAGACAGAGTGATAAAAGTGAAACAAGAAATATACTGTGCCACAATGCACAGACAGAATATTTAAATAAAATAACAACATAAAAAGCTCTAAGATGTCTAATTTAGCATGCACAGGGCATTTTGAATAAAACATCCTTTATGGCAGAAGTCTACCATCACATGCACCTTTTTTGTCCTGTTACTCAGGCTGTTCTCTGCTCTTGTTCTGAAAACCATCAGAGAGGGCTTTTTCAGTGCCCACAGAACAAATCAACAATCACATCAATATTCAGTGTTATTGAAGTGGTATGCCAGGGAGGTGCAAGTCATGCATATTTTTCCGTTTGTCCTTGTATCACTGAGCACAAATCTTGCAGCGCTTAGATTCTCAAGGAACATGGAAGCGTAAAGGTCATGCATGTCTGTGGCCTTAACATGCATGTATTATTATTTTTATTACAAAGTGAATTCTGTAACATACTAGCAGAGGATGCTGCTTTGATGCTTTCACCATTCTGCCTGTGCAATCACTCTGTCTTAACAAGCTGCTTTGTGATTGGCTTAATTCTCCACATTTTCATCGCATCACATTAACATGCAAATGATCCAACTTCAGTGACACAAAACTAAAGGACTCTGTGTGAGCCCTCGGTGTGATTGCTCCAACACTTCTCCCTTGCTCTTAGCAAGCACACTCCTCTCGCTGAAAAATCACCTAATTGCCATTTAAATGATCTGCAGCAAATTGAATCTGATACCCTCCAATTATGCGCATTGTCCCTATGCCCTATCTTTGATTGCTCTTTGTATTCAACAGGTACGACTCAAACAGGCATTCGTCAGTTTCTGATGGAAGACACTTAAAAGGGTTACATGAGCCGTTTGGTATACCAGGGTCACTTGAATTGAACAGTAATGAAATGTTTGTGTGTGCAAAGAAGTCAAGCAGAGAATTGAAAATTGATAAGAAGCTCATGACAAAAAGAGACGTGCATAGTAAAAGGCTTGTGAATACAAATGAATTCTTGGCAGATAGCTCCAGCTGACTAGAGCTGAATCAAATACAGTATTCCTCCACTGACAAGCCTGGAATTACAACATGGTGGGGGATATTTGAGAGGACAACTGACAACCTCAATAAAGGGCCCTTTGTTATTTTTTTTACTTCAATCAACAGAAAATCTCTCAAGGACAAGCTGCTAAATTCAGTTTCTCGTTAATGGATTGGCCATTATGAAATATCATGGCCAACTGTATTTTTATATTATTTTGGTCTCTCAAAGCCACTGAAAGTCAAAGACTCAAGGTCACATACAAGAAAACATACAAATACCTTGAAAGTCAAAGTTTGACAAATAAATATACATAATATACTATATGTAATAATTATATTATTATATTATGACATTGAATTTATAATATAGCAATAAATAATATAATATTAACTTTCCAGAACTCAAGGTCACTTACCACAAAACGTACAAACATCCTGAAAGTCAAAGGTTGACTTATAAATAAATAAATAAATAAATAAATTCAATGTCATAATATAACAAACTTAGAATATAATATAATATAATGTAATATTGTCAGACTTATGAACTGTTTTGTTGTGTTTTGATCCCCCATGTGTTCTGTGTGACCTAGTTTCTGTCTTCGATTGATTATTGTCATTGGTTTCAGGTGTGTGTCATTTATTACCCTCATCAGCCCTCCTATATTAGTTGTGTTTTGTTCTCTGTTGGTTGTCCGGTCTACTACATCCCTACATGTGGGGGACCTAAAAGTGAAAGTAACGCTGCGGTTTACCCAGCATTTTGTTTTTCGTGTTTGAAAGTATTTCTTTTTGTTTTGATGGAGCACGCAGCGAGATTCACCGCTCTGGCTCGGAGAAGCCAGGATATTGAAGATTTCGCGAGGGACTTCAGCCGTTTCGCTATCACTACCTCCTTCGACGACGAGACGCTGAAGTCCCTGTTCAAGATCGGGGCTAATTGCCACCGCCCCGTCGACCTCCCAGACACCAAGTGACTGAACTGGAGGGAGGCGAACGTTTGATGTCTGGAGAGTGTCCAGACCTGATCTAGAACACTGTTTGACCCAGAGCCCAACCCACCATCACCCCGCAGCGTGGAGCAAGAGCCTAAACCCACCGCTGATGGAGAGCCAGAGCCCGCTGCGACCGATGAGCCATCGCCAAATGGAGCAACAGTACTAAGGATCGCCCCAGAGCTAGAGCCCAACATGTCAATACCAGGTGTGAGAGCTGGCTACACTACAGTGTGGAGCTCTCCACACAGTATGGCAGAAAGCAAGGCGAGCAAGGGAAATGAACGTACAGTATGCCAGCTACCTACTGCCTTATTGTTTATTGTGTCTGAAATTGAACACTATCAGGTTCAAGCAAAAGGTCTATTTCAGCTTTGTGTACAAATGTGAGAACGGTGTGCTTTCTATTATAGTTTTTTCTTTTCTTTTCTTTTTTGGCTTTGTTATTTTGATTTTGCTCAAAGCAACATCTATTGGGCAAAAATGGGGAATTGGTCTTCTGTGTGGGAATGAGAATGGAGACTAAGGTGCCGGAAATGAAAGGTGAATGTTCCATCTACCTCTCTGCTGCTTTCATATAGAGTACCACACAATCAATAACAAAGAACAGAAAAAAACACCATTCTTCAAAGTATGGCTCATTCTCTTTGAACATTGACGTTATTGGGCTTGGAAGAAGTTTGATATGGCTCATGAATGAATCATCACACACTTAGATGTGACCATAGTAGTGGATGTAATGTGATGTTATCTCATCTTTTTAAGGAAAACGCAATGCTCCCTGGCCATTCAGGCCATCTGTGATTGAAACTTTCATGTTAACGTGTGGGGTGGGTGTGCATCTCAAAAACAGAATTCACTAGCCTATCAATAATATCAGTTACCCCAATGGGAACATGTGACCTTAAATAAACGAACGTGAAAATGCTGGCGTGATTATGCAAACAAAAAGCAAATAGATTTATTGTTAACATGTTTACGTGTTTGTGCGCGTTAAACCTTTTGTCATGGAAAATCGAGGCTATATATAAATGCAAACTACGACTCGCAAGCCTTTTATGTGACAATCTTTTGTCAAGCAAACCACACTTCAGACTTTGATTTGCATTATGGGAGAAAATAAAGTAACCATAATCAAACTAAAATTGTTTATTCCAATTTGCTTTTTTGAATCAAGGCATTTAGGGGCATGTAATGGATTCTGTTGTTTTGGTAAATTTTTTATTAGACAGTCGTCTTGCCGCTACATCCAATGGCAGTAATTCAACTCTCTCATTTGTCACAGTGGGGCGATTCTTCTCCGGAAAACATCATTACATTAGGCATTTATCTCTACAAACAGGGGAATTTATTAGCTTGAAAATGAAAATGACTGCAAGATATTTGTGCTCAGAACATACAGGAAATCCAAAGAATCTGGAAACTGTTTACAATTAAAAGTAGCTCCAATTATGATTATCATAAATTGTGTACATGTCTGAAATGCTAATGTATGTGTGATGTGTGCTGGGGTGTAAAGGGGGTTACGCACCAGCTGCATTGAATTATACTCTGTCACCTCAGTTCCTGATAATATAGGAAGAAGTCAATGAGCGCTACACAAATGGCAAACAAACAAAATGCAAATAGCCTATAGGCCTATTTATGGCAAAGTTCAGCGAGCTCGGGAAAAAAAAACCCCAAAGCTTTATTATTATTTTGCCTGTTAAAAATTATTTAAACCAGCCTAAGATGGTTTAAGCTGGTCTCCCCCTGCTGAAAAAAGATCTAAAACTAGTCTAAGCTGGTTGGATGGTTTTAGCTGGTCTTCCAGCCTGGTCATAGCTGGGTTGCAGGCTGGTTTTAGAGGGGTTTTGACCACTTCTTTAGCTGGCCAGGCTGGTCTTAGCTGTTCAAGCAGGGAGACCAACTGACCAATCAACTATAACCAGCTTAGCTGAGCCGGAAGACCAGCTAAAACCAGCTACTTCCAGCTTAAACCGACTAAGACCAGCCAACTAGCTGTTTTTTTTCAGCAGGGCCATCTTAGCCTAAAAATAGTGCTAAAACCTTCTAAAAGTAGCCAATAGACCAATTTAATTTTAGGTTAAGTAAGATGCAAGAAATCTAAGTGACAAAAAAAATGACATCGATATGTTATCCACCGTATTTTGCATCGCATTTCCTGTAAATGTGCAAGACTTCTGTTTCATTAGCTGCTTTAGTAAATAACTTGAAGAATGATGAAGTGCAGTAACCAGTAACCAAACCAATGTATTCATGATTATGATAAAATTAGCAATATCAAGCAGCATAACAGGCTGCTTTTGTACAGCTAAAATAACTGGAAGTGGATGACAGCCTACCGAAAGCACCAAATACATACACATAAGCTAGATAGTTTTTTTTTTAAAGATTTATTTAAAAGAATGCTGTTAATATATAAATTATTATGAAATTAATTAATGCGTAAAATAATTATTACGTGCTGCCAAGCACAACCCAAGGGAAAGTATGTTACTGTTCTTTTACTGTTCAGTAGGCTCTGATACTGATTAGACAGATTGTTTATCTGGGATGTGAGAATCTGTTGAGATTTGCAATCAATATTGTTGCCCATTTTCAAGAAAATCTTTCAGTTCTTCTCGTGCACTTGTAACGGAACCAATCAAAGTTTTCAAATAAATGAACTTTTCCATGACATTCTAATTTATTGAGATGCACCTGTATACACAGCTTTCTATAGCTATAAGAGTAAGACCTCGCCCTGAACTTTGAATACGTTACAAGTCTGCCCTCTACAGGAAAATATACCAAACTGCAGGCTCGTACTTGCAGATACATTGTTTGACCAGCAGGTGGCAGCAGATACAAACACTTCATCATTCAGCGCTTTCATCCCTTTTCTCCATGCCAATCGCATGATTAATAATTTTAGAAAAGACCTCACAGGAGAAAGAAATTAGGCTAATTTGTGTTAGAATAACTGTCAGACGCAGAAAGTACATTATTATTGTAGGAACGGGCATATTAAGCGTGACAGTGATGAATGCCATTGTCAACACTAATTTTCTTGCCCAGACATGAAATGTGAGCTCCTATTCTCTTACTTGAGCACTCATCAAACAAAACTTTGGCAGAAATGCATTTCCCTTAGCTGTTAGTGCCATCTGTACAGCTCTTGCCAGCTCCTCTGTGGAAACACAAATAGAAGAGCTTCCAAACTTATTGTTTTTAAACTACAAGACTACCCTGAGAAAAAAGGTTAGGCCTAATTGTTTGTTTGTTTTGTTTTTGTAAATTAATTTACCACATTTTTCCAATGTACCATCCAATATAATTAATTTTGCAATTTAATTTCAATATGCAATGGTGTTGGGGGGTAACGCATCACAAGTAATGCAAGTTACATAATCACGTTACTTTTTCTAGTAACTATGCATTAATTTTAAATTAACAATGAAATATCTGAGTTACTTTTTCAAATAAGTAATGCAAGTTACTTTGTTTTCCCATTCATTTCACTGACACCTCTCCAGTCCCGTGTTGAGAGAAATCGGAGGCACTTCATTCAGCCTGAGGCTTAATTTCATTTTTCGCTGTGAAAGAGCCTTTACAGTTGCCAAAAAAAAGAACTTTTGGGTATTTTGTTATTAAAAAATAAATAAGCAAGCCCAGTCCAGGTGACTAAAAGTAACGCAAAAGTAATATAATGCATTACTTTCCATGAAGAGTAACTAAACAACTCAATTAGTTACTTTTTATGGAGTAACACAATTTGTAATGCATTACTTTTAAAAGTAACTTTCCTTACACTGTAAAAGAAACCATAGCAAATCCAATGCATGTCTAATGTGAAAACGTTTTTTAACAGTAAGTAGCAAAGTACTTTGTTTGGCTTAAACTGCAAAAATAGAACAATCACATATTAATACGCCAAAAAAGAAAGAAACTGCTGTGCATGTGAACTGTCAATGTTTTAGACAGTTTTGACGGTTATTACCACAGATCCGGATGACAGAAAGAGTATATCAGCTTATTTTCAGGCAGACGAAAATTTGGGAGGCAGAAAATAGGCACACCTATTGAATTCTATGGTGTACATAGAAACAATCACAATGGCACAGAAACCACACAAAGAAGGTTACTATACCATGCAAGATGTCTCAAATGACAATGACACCCGCTTTTAATGACATGATTGCTCGTGGTGGTAATCTGATAGCCTTTGAGATCTTTTCTAACAAAGTAACATTGTCCAGGAATTGTACTGAAATTATGCTATAGTGATGATAGCCAAACTGAAGAAGATGATGAACTATTCTGTTTTCATTTCGCCTGTTTCAGGTTGTTTCCCATACATTTATTTTATTTTGGTGTCTTTACACTGCAAAACAATGGCGTCTAAAACACAAAAAGACTATATAAATTTGTTTACATAGAAATTACCATTGAAAAAAAAAAATTGTTATAACATGATATTATGAATTTATAAATATGAAAATTAATACAAATATGTCATTATATATAATTTATTGTGTAATACATCATCTGAATGTGGGAGGTCTGCCTACCTCAACCATGTAAAGGCACCTTTGTGTTTCAGGTAGGCTATTTTCCTTTTTGGAATCAAATATCATCATGCAAATAAACCCCAATGTGTAATGCATGAGGACAATAACAATAATGCAGTTCTCACTCAAACTAAAACAGTTAGCCAGCCCCTAAGCAAGGCATTAAATTGGATACTTTTGGATGATCTGTAAAAGTTCACCATGGATTCTTTTCTAAAGCCACAGTGAAAAGCAGTTCCTCTTTATCCCTGCATGGGATATAGAGAGCTAGATAAAGGAAACATCAGTGAACTGATCCGTGAGGGAGATCATTATTTTCAGAATGACAAAATGGGGCACCGCCTTTAGATCTACTACTACACCTCGCTATATTGAGGAAAGAAGACTGGAAAAAAATATTTTAGGTTACCAAAGCGTGTCTTAAAAGGACCGTTAACCCTGGAAAAAAAAAAGTCGTAATTTTCTCCTCTTCATGTTGTTACAAAAAATAACATTAGGGATTGAGTCACCATTCACTCGCGTTGTATCCTTCTCCACACAATAACAATGAATGGTGACTGAGTCACCATTCACTCCTTTTGTATCCTTCTCCACACAGTAACAATGAATGGTGACCGAATGTGACATTCTGCGTAATATCTCCAGTTTTGTCGCGCAAAAGAATGAACATTTTACAGATTTGGAACAACATGAGAGTGGGAAAATAGTGACAGAATGTTCACCCTATCCCTTTACATAACCGCGTCTAATTAAACCTACCAGATATGAACACAATTGTCTATATAGGCTATGTCTTGATTTTACTCTCCCATTCCTTACTCTGGGCAGTCCAGGTGTATGTGGTGGCCGTATTTCGTGTCCAGGTTGGGTTCAGTCAGTGTATTATTTGATCATATCGTTGTCTTTCCTCAGAGGCGCTGCTGATTGGGCGGATTAATTCGCGTGCATCTTGAAGCGGCGTGTGCACGCGCTCTTGCCTCTCACAGTCTCAGCGCGCGACATATGGGCAGGCGAATTTAAACCGCAACAATATAAATACTGTCCAACGATCAGGATCCTCGTCCATATTCGCAAACCGTCCAGAAAACTTCGTGGGAACTTCGCAGGCATCATTTAACGGATTACGAATTCTTCATTTCAAGCACGGAAGACAACAATAAACAGTAAACACAGTGTTTCATAAAGGGATTGCAATGTTTCCGACCAAGGCGATAATCTTGGTGCTTCTTTTCTTTGGCTGCGCAGGTAAGATCGCGTGCAAGTGTCATGCAATACTCGCACACGAAATATAGACAGTTATATAATGAAGAGCTAGGGTTTTGTGCTTTTTTCTGATTTGCATGCTACTTTTATGGTCAGTGATGTAGTGTCGGTGGCAGGTGCATCTGTGGACCTGTTTGAATTCTGCTGTGCTCATTGATCAACACTGTTGCATACAGTTTGTGAGAGGCAATGTGTTGTTTACAATACTGCATGTCAGATAACGTAAGTGTCCTTATAATATAGTTTATAGGAACTGTTGTGAGCTAATTTGCTAGGCTAGATCCAGTGGGCTTTGACAATGGAACCTGTCCTTTAACTAGACAGGATTATCTGAGCTAATATTATAAGCAGCCCTGTATTTGTGCACTGAGTTAAAGCCTCTGTAAGATAGCAGAAGGATTCGAAAGAATCGCATTGATTTCCATTGATCCTCAGTAAATCCTTATGGGACAGTGGTGGGATGAATTTCTTGGCAATCCACCTGCTGCACGAGTCGAGAAAGAGCCAATCAGCGAGTTTGGGCGGGAACTGACTATGATGTAATTAACCTGTTTTCTGTATTACCTCATAGGCAACGCGGAATCCCAACTAGCCTACATTGTAGCTATGAAGAGTGTTATCAAAGTCGTTTTATATAAATGTATGGCTGAATTACATTGCTTTTGTATGTAAGTTAATCCATTTATTTGTGTTTATAAATGTTTGCACTTAACCATTTAACAAGTGCACTTGTCTAGAGTTTTTAAAAATATATGTAAAGTTTTTACAGAGCTTTATTTACACACAATCATTTAGATAATCAATACTGTGCACTTTGAACTTCTGAATGTTTGTTCAGTAGTTTGTATGTAACATGACACATTAACATTAATTGTGATTCTTTTAAAGGGGTCATATGACGTTGCTAAAAGGAACATTATTTTGTGTATTTGGTGTAATGAAATGTGTTTATGCGGTTTAAGGTTCAAAAAACACATTATTTTCCACATACTGTACATTATTGTTTCTATGCCCCAAAAACTCGCTTTAAATATAAAAAATATAAAAACTCTTTAAATATAAAAAACGTACTTACAGTCCGTGAGTCAGAACAGCCGGCATGGTAGTCTACTCTCCCAGGATCAGGAAACGGTCCTCCATAAAATGTGCTGCACACATCTGAATATTTGGGTTGAAGTGTTCTGGAACAGTGTTGTAAATACAACTTAACCACTGATTTCTAGTCGTGTCCATTTTTGGAAGGCCAAACAAAGTAGTTTCGCTTTCACAA
>NW_015551101.1:0-1116 GCF_001515605.1 Sinocyclocheilus anshuiensis | reverse complement strand
CTTTTATAAAGAATATCTCTTTGGATTTGAGACTTTAGTCTTTGCAACTTTACAGATCTTCTTTATGCACCAAGAGCTTGTAACACTCCAAAGAGAAAGGAAAAATTGAAATCGCATCATATGACCCCTTTAATTAGGTAACAAAAAGCAGTTGCAAACTTTAAAATGTTCTGCACCAATAAAATGAGCAAACACTTATTATTACTTATTTATTACCAAATCACATGTAATAACAATTAATTGAACAAAGACTGGAAAGTTTAACTTAATATCTTGCGATTTCGGGGCACATGTGTTCCTGATCATGATGAATGATTGGATACGCTTAGTCTTAAATACTGCGTCGATGCTGTTTTAGAGATACTGTGGACTCAGTGTGCCTTAAGGGCATCTGAGTTTTACCATCAGACTTGGGACAGTCCTACACATTTACTTCCTGTGTGGCGTGCATGTGCTCACAAGTGGCCAAGGCCACAAGTGTGGGTATTGGGACAGACCCTAATTTTCCATGGATTCCCTATGGAATTTCCTGTGGGCTTTTAGCATTTTGAATTTATGAGTGAAATAAAATCAGTGGCTAACATTACTTAAAGATACTTCCTTATTGTGTTCTACCATATAAATTATGTTTTATTTCTTAAACGTGAATTTTGAAGCCACTGTGTTGTGTTTCTACAAAAAATAAGTCACTACTAAAACTTGTCTCTGATTTGTCAAGCATGCAAACTCATTCCTTGTAGCTGTAGTCCTTAAGTAGCAACTTTTTAACAAGTTGTTTAACTGATTTGAAAATTTATGTTTGATGTGTAACGGTAATTTATGGTGTAGAAGAAAACATGAAAGTCTCTTAAAGTAATGTGAAACTTTTTTTATTCATATACCACTACACTCTCTTGGTTTTTAGGACAGCAGCTGTATTGATGAAACACTTAAAGGTTGAAGATGTGGTCACATTAGCAAAACCTTTAGCAAAAAATTTGCGGGCAAAGTTGGCCCATTGTCAATAGTGTGGAGAAGCATCTCTTACTCACTTAAAAATCAAGTAGCTTTATAATGGTATTATATGGCTGATAGACATCACGATGTTGAGCTGGCATCGTGACAACCCCCCCCCCC
>NW_015551100.1:1433-1558 GCF_001515605.1 Sinocyclocheilus anshuiensis | reverse complement strand
CAATGCCAGATGCATGCGCCATGATCAGTGAGCAAGAAGCTGCAAAACCTGCCTACAGCAAGAGTGTTAGCGTCCGCCTCAACATGCGACCTGGCCACTCTCTCGACAGTAAGCTAGGATTCTTC
>NW_015551100.1:0-366 GCF_001515605.1 Sinocyclocheilus anshuiensis | reverse complement strand
CAATCGACAATACACCTTCACACGGTGTCCCTTTGGCTATGCCAACTCACCAGCTGAATTCAACATCTTCCTGAACAAAGCATGCCCTGATGCCAGAACCAGAGGCAACCTGGTTTACGTGGATGATGTGCTTTTGAAAAGCTCAAATGTGGCAGACCACCTCAAAGAAATCGATCACGTCCTGAACCAGCTGACAACAGCAGAAGCAAAGATCGCCCTCCACAAAGGACAATGGTGCAAAACCAAAGTTAAATATGTTGGACGAGACGGTATCGAACCACAGTCCAGTCGCACACAAGCAATCCAAAACAAAAAGACACGCACTAACATTTCTGAGCTACGAAGCTTTCTGGGAGTGTGCAATTA
>NW_015551099.1:236-937 GCF_001515605.1 Sinocyclocheilus anshuiensis | reverse complement strand
CGCAGCAGTTCCGGTCCGGTTCCCCTGCCGCCATCCGGTGACTTCAAAGAGTGCTTCTAAAAGAGCATCGGCGTTGTTGCAAACGCCGCACCGTTATTGCGGTTCGTGCGGGTCCCCCCGGCACGCCGATGACGGCCACACGGAGTGTGTTTCCTGCTTGGGGAAATCCCATGCGGAAGCTGCGCTCACGGGAGCTAATTGCTCTCGTTGTGAGAGCTTCAGTCTCGCCTCCCCTCGCCATCATCCGCGCCCAGCGCCACCAAAGACGGGACGGATACCGAGCTTCTCCGTATCCTCTCCAAGGCGGTCGAAGAGCTGGGTTTAGAGTGGTCCCCTCCAGAGGAGCCCTCTCGCAGCTGTCTGGATGAATGGTTCCGGCCGGGGCGCCGACAGGCCCCTCGTCAGCGTACCTATCCGTTCTTCCCGGAGGTCCACGACGAGCTCACCAGATCGTGGCGCGCTCCATACGCTACCCGCCTCCGTACTGCCTCTTCATCCGCCCTCACCTGCATCGACGGCGCTGAAGAAAAGGGGTACGATAAGCCGCCTCCCCTAGATGAGTCAGTGGCCGCGCATATCTGCCCGCCCACGGCCATCGGCTGGAGAGCAAAGGCCGCTCAACCATCTAAGCAGTGTAGGACTACTTCAGCTCTCGCTGGACGCGCCTACACCTCAGCTGGACAGGCGGCCGCGGCGCTTCA
>NW_015551099.1:0-215 GCF_001515605.1 Sinocyclocheilus anshuiensis | reverse complement strand
CAGCGGGACAGGCGGCCACGGCGCTTCATTCTATGGCGGTCCTTCAGGTCTTCCAATCCTCGCATCCTCCGTGTCTGGCCTGGACCCCGCTACCCTCAGGGATCTGAGGAGCGCGACGGACCTGGCTCTACGCGCCACCAAGACCACTGCCCAGGCGATTAGGAGATTGATGGACCGCCCCTCAAGCAGCCTCTCTTACACCTCTTGACACCCCG
>NW_015551098.1:27346-30262 GCF_001515605.1 Sinocyclocheilus anshuiensis | reverse complement strand
CAATGGAGATCTGGGGAATTTTGGAGGCCGAGTCAACACCTCAAATTGGTTGTGCTCCTAAAACCATTCCTGAACCTTTTTTGCTTTTTGTGAAAGACACCACAGCCACCAGGGAATACCGTTTCCATGAAAGTGTTCGTGGTCTGCAACAATGCTTATGTGGTACGTGCCAAAGTGACATCCACATGGATGGCAGGACCCAAGGTTTCCCAAAGCATCACACTGCCTCCGCCGGCTTGCCTTCTTCCCAAAGTGCATCCGGGTGCCATGTGTTCTCCAGGTAAGCGACACACACGCACCCAGCCATCCACATGATGTAAGAGAAAACGTGATTCATCAGACCAGGCCATCTTCTTCCATTGCTTGGTCCAGTTCTGGGGCCTCATTTATAAAGCGTGTGTACGCTCAGATTTGATCTTAGAGTGTGCGTACGCTTAAATCCATGCAAGCGCTCATATTCGAGTGTGCGTATGCTGAAATCCACGGCAACGCTCATATTTGTAAAAACTGCCGCTGACTTGGAAAAGTGCTTGGCGTCACGTCAGGGTCTGAGCAGATGTACACACTTTTTCTTGTCGGAGTACTGCAGGTTTTTGCAAATGTAAGCTGTTCTTGCGGCTCACTCTTCTAAATTAAAGAATTTGGATGATTGGTGATCTTTTATATGTTAATGACATTAATTAGGAGTCGTTTACAAGCAGAGAGCTGAAACCATTCAGTTGCGCACAAGTTCAAGATGATTTGTGATTCATATATTTCACATGAAAGAGAGGCGTACGTGCGTTTTCTGTACGTACGCTCATTCTATTATTCGCACATACGCATGTCTGAGAGATGATCATGAGATCAAATTTAGGATGGTTTCAGCGCAACATTTTATAAATGAGGCCCCTGATGCTCACGTGCCCACTGTTGGCGCTTTCGGCGGTGGACAGGGGTCAATATGGGCACCCTGACTGGTCTGTGGCTATCCAGTTTTCAAAAGTCTTGTGAACAAATGTTATGTATGTGTTTTATGGCCTTATTTTAGTGACTAATTTTAGAAAATTGTATTTTTCACTAACCATTTATAAACATTATTTTCTCAAAAACACACACATGTAGGCTATTTTCATGCTGTTCGTGTATTATTGTAGCCCAGTTTGTGCTGATTACAGTGTAATCAGACAGAATATTACAGGTATTTATTGACCTCATTCAAAAACTGTATTTTTATAGTTACAGAAACAACATTCCTAACAGTTTGTATTAAACCAGCATCAAAACAAAACAAAACAGAGCATGGTGAAACTCTTCTTCCTCTGAGGTTTAATGGTGTTTGGCAAACAAGCATCTGTGTTTTAGCGCCACCCGCTGGACTGGAGTCGAGAAGAGGGAAAATAAAAGCCTATGGGGAAAATTACATACTGTGTCTGTCTCATTCGCTTGGCTTTTAGCGGCATTCATTGCCATAGTAACTTACACTCCACAACTAACCTGCTCTGGGGCAGGTTATGTTCTGGGTTAGAGATCTCAAACTGAAACTAGACCAATCAAATATGAGCAAAGTGACACGTTTGATGCAAAAAGTCCCTCCCCCAGGTTCTCTTGCTCCAAATTAAAGTAAAAAAAAAATGTCTGGCTTTAATGATAATTACTTAAGAGTTATTTTTTATGATTTATATAATTATTCTATTATTTATATTATTATTAATCCATTACGCAAGCAATTTTAGTTTAAGTTCAGTGGTATCTTCAGAGTCAGGAAAGCGCGAGGTGGGGTGAGAGGGCCACTCCTCCCGAGGTTGCAGTAGAAACTTTGGACCCTGAAGCCATCTGTTGGGGCCAATAAGATCTCGCAGGTTCTTGCTACGAGTCAGGGTCTTCAGGGTTCTTCATTCTGCCTGATTGGTCAACTCCTGAATTTCCGCTACCCGGGTGCCTACAAAAAAACCTTGTATCAGCAGGTTTCAGCAGTATCAGATTCGGAATGGAGCCAGTGGAGCACAACAGTGGAGTCAGTTCAGTAGGTGATCTTGTCCAAATTCAAAGTGAGCTCATTTGCAAGCAACTTTGCCAACTGTGCACCTAACAAAGCGGCGCAGAGCTCAAATTTCGGTATTGACAGTTGCTTACGTGGGGCCACTCTGGATCGGGCTAAAAGAAAGGCAAGGTGGAGTTCCCCCTGGTGACCCTCTGAAAGGAGGTAGGCCACAGCCCCATATGCCTGAATGATCCATGTAAGAGGGGTTATAGCATCTAGGCATCGTTACTTGCGGTAGCTCCTCTTCCCAGGCTATCTATGGGCCACAGCCCCATATGTCTGAATGATCCATGTAAGAGGCGTTATAGCATCTAGGGAGCGTTACTTGCGGTAGCTCCTCTTCCCAGGCTATCTATGCATGCCGGACCTAATTAGGGAGTTGTGGGTCGTCCCAGTCCCGGTGGTTCACCCAAAGCTGTTGCACGATCACCTTGGCCCTGGTCGTATATGGAAGGATGACCCCAAAAGGGACATACTGACTTGCCAGCACCCGGCAGATGCTCCTCATCGTCAAGGCAATATATGTGACAGGCAGTGTTCGAACTATACCGTGGACTTTGGGGGAGCCTCAAAAGAGGGCTTATAATGACTTACAAAGATACATAACAGCTAACAGCTTTATGCAATCACTATACAGGATTTACCCTATTATACTTTATCGACACTAAGACATCGAGAGTCACACAGACCTATAACACCCCAGCCACAACACATAATTGCTAATAACATGCCTTACCTTAAAACAGAATCGACCACAGAGTCCAACGTTTATATTTTTACTATGAATCTTTCAGTTAACATGTACTAAACATGAGTGGAATTTGGACCGCAGCGCCCCCACACCTTGATGCTCATGACAAGAATAGCATGTATAGTTATCTTTATTGAAGTGA
>NW_015551098.1:20640-27243 GCF_001515605.1 Sinocyclocheilus anshuiensis | reverse complement strand
ATAATAATCCACGATGATCACATTACACAAAACTGAAATTGCACGTCAAAATAACACATTGTCAATATTTTTTGAGACTAACAACTACTATTACATTACTGGCCCATTGTCGGATGTCGAAACCACCAAAGGATAAGAGGGCGCATAACTTATCCACTAACTGACATGCTTTTTGTACAGAGGGTAAACTTAGTAGACAGTTGTCCATGTAGAAGCATTTATCCACTGAGAATCTCACATCCTCATTAGAAGTACTGTGCAGAGCCACGTGCCGCTGGAGGGTGAAGGTGGCACAGCAGGGGCTGCATGTAGTCCCGAAGGGGAGGACTTGCCATTTATAATTATCTGGAGGGTCATCTCATCGCAGGTCATGCCATAGGAAATGTAGAAGTGGTCTGTCTTCAGGCAGTAGCAGGAACGGATGAAACATCCCACATATATCCCCACTTATGGCTACACAATACTCCCTGAACCGCAGGAGGAGACCAAGGAGAGAGGGGCTTAGAACTGGACCAGGTAGCAAGGAGTCATTAAGGTTCAGCCCCTCATATTCGAAGGAATAGTTAAACACTAGGCAGTTTTGACCATTGTGAGTGATCATATTGTGTGGAAAATACCAGTTCTCTCCTGTGGCTCCCTGTCCCTCATTTAGCAGTTTGATGGCAGCACCAGTCAACTCCAGCTTCTTTATCTCAGATTTATACACCTTCTCTGGTGACCGAGCGAGGGGGGGAGCACAAAAGAGGGGGAAATCCTTCCTGTGCAATAAAGGTGTTGCGTAGCCAAATATTCCATTGACATCAACCCATGTAATCTTGGCCTCCAAGAGACTGATAGCCTATCGATCCTCCTTAGATCGGGTAGCTTTTTTCTCACATCGGTACGGCAAGACATCGATCTGCCAGAGCCTTTCGACATCCCTCCTCAACTGTAGTTCATCAGGGCTGAGGGACAAGAAGAAGCACTGTTGAGCTGTTAGCTGATCTTTCAAGAGTCTTACAGGTCCCTGCAATGTCCACCTGGACCTTGTCTGAATAGCTGCAGGTCCTCCAGAGGGGCCTAGATGAACAGGTGATATGGGAGTAATGAGGTGAGTATTGTCAGCTCCGATTAGCAGCAGTGGGCGTACTCCCTCAAAGGACTGCAGGGGAAAGTTCTTCAGGTGCTGATATTTCTCCAGGATACTCCGAGGGTAAGAATGGTCTGCAAGGCAGAGGCATTGGGCAGTGAAGGAAGCTGAGCTTCTGAATACCTTCTGTGGCTGGGTTGCTGGAGATATCTGGAAGAAGACTGCGGCTCCAGTCAAAGTTTGTACATCCTGGCGGATAGTACGCAGGGCTAGGCTTTCCTCGGGACCATGGATTCCAAGTTTGGTCGCTGCAGGGGAAATGAGAATTGTCCTCTCCGATCCATCGTCAAGAACGGCATAAGTATCCAGGGTCTTGTCTCTGTGACGAAGCAGAACTCTAACAACCTTGAGAAGAACTTTCCTACATCCCGTAGGTCTATATAAATACATAGTCTCAGTCGCTGGTTTGGAGTTAACTTCATGAAGGATCTGCAAATGCCTGCCTTTACAGATACTACATGGCTTCTTGAGGGTACACTTAGCCGCTTGGTGTGCACGCCCACAATACCAGCAGCGGTGATTCATCTGAATCCAATCGGTAATGGTCGGTTTTGTCACAATATGGACAGAAAGCTTTGGCTTGTGCTTTGAGGACCCCTGAACTGGTTAGGGAAATAGGAGCTGGTCCAGGTGGTGGTTTGGCAGGGCCCTCATCTGATCCATGAAGTATGGTAGCTGAATAGCCGGCAGGGTTCCTTGCTCTCCCCCGGTCCATTTGCTTAGCAGCCTCTCCACATGCCAACCGCACCTCAATTCAGCCTGACCTTCATGGCCCAGAGTCTGCAGCATACCGACAAGGGATCTAATTTGCAAGGCAAACTTGTCAAAGGCTTGTCAAAGAATTTCGGGAGCATATATCACTTTAGCTATCCTTCTGAGGGCTAGCTTGTAAGATTGGCCAAACCTCTCATTCAGAGCTGCCATGGTATCATTATAAGGGAAAGGTGAGTTAAGATAGGAGTCGGCTACTAGATGGGCTTCATCTAACCTCAGATGATCCATCAATATCTGATAGCGAAAGAGCTCAGTAGCATCAGGTCCCCTGTGATGAAGTCTGGATTGGTCGGGTAGGACCGCGATAGGTGCTCTCTCTCATCTGAATGCAAGGTAGAAGCTCTGTGCATAGGTGTCAGATACCCAGGTCTCCTTGACTTGTAGCTTTCATGAGGGTGAGGCCGGTGGGCAGCTCTAACAGGCTTAAATGTCTGCTCTGGATACCTCAAACGGTTGACCACTGTGTGTGTGTCATGTCGTAAAATACGGCGAAAAGTCCTACATGACGTTAATAATGTGATTACATATCTATACTGCACTTCAGTAATGCAACTAAAAGAGGAATACTCCACGTCTTAATTCAATTTCTGTCTACTTCAAATATGACTTAAGTCGGATTAAGTTAATCAAAAATCTCTGTTTACATGGTAGATTCTCAATCAGAGTATTGTCTTAATCGTGTTAAAATCGGATTATTGTTGTCCATGTAAACATACTCAATGTCTTTTAACACTCCGGGTAAAAGAAGTTAAAAGGTTGGTTCACCCAAATCTGTCATCAATTACTCACCCTCATGCCGTTCCAAACCCGCAAGTCTTTCGTTCATCTTCAGAACACAAATGAAGATCTTTATAATGAAATCTCAGAGCTTTCTGTCGCTCCACTGATAGTCCATGCAACTACCCCTTGCACAATAACATGCATTTCTGGAAAAAAAGCATAGACACAATTATGTTTAAATACTGTACAGAGTCCTCCACAGTTATTTGCCCTCTTTATCATTTTGGTTTTTCGTTCAAAATTCAAACCTTAAGTTTGAAAAAAATAATAATAAAAATCGAAAAAATATATAATTTACAAATATATGTAAATATACTATTAGGATACAGTATATAGAATATATGTGTTCCACAGTTATTGTGCCCCCTTCATTTAATACTTTGTGTAACCTATAACCCTCTTCACACATAAGGGCTAATCCATGGCTAGGTGTGCATTACATGATTTAAATGCATGAGGTGGAGGCAAAGAACCACCCGACATGAAACGGGTTGCCTCCGTGAAGTCCATTAAAATTGTGTAATACACACCTGTTAAAGCTATGTTAAAAAGTTAAGTTAAAGCTGACCTTAAAGAGATAGCTTACCCAAACATTTTTATTCTGTCATTCATTAGTCACCCTTGTGTGGTTTCACACCCGTAAGACCTTCATTCCTCTTAGGAACACAAACAAAGACATTTTTAAAGAAATCAGAGAGCTTTCTGAGCCTACAGACATCAATGCAACTTACACATTCAAGTTCCAGAATGGTAGGAAAGACATTGTTAAAGTAATTCATGTGACTCCAGATGTTTTGACTCAATTTTATGAGTGTTTGCGCCCAAAAAAGTAAACTAATTTACCACTTATTTACAAAAATATTGATCTGTAATGTGCATTCACGAGAGCATCACAACGCATGAGTGTTGTGTTCATGCGACAGAAGACAAAACTGAGGTTAAACCACTGGAGTCACATGGATTACTTTCACAATGTCTTTCCTACTGTTCTGGAACTTAAATGTGTGAGTTGCGTTGCTGCCTATAGAGGGTCAGAACATTCTCGGATTTCATCAAAAATATTGTGTTTTGAAGATGAACAAAGGTATAATGGGTTTGGAATGACATGAGGGTGAGTAATTCATGACAGAATTTAAATTTTTTGGGTGAACTAACCCTTTAATGTTTGTGGAGTACAATTTGACTGGAAGGGTAGAACTAAGTTAATTTGCCTCTGGGCCCGTTCTGCAGAGAAGGTTTAAAAGGTTTTTGACTCTGATTTCGGCCCTCTACCTTCTTTGGTTTTTCATTATTTTGGGTTGCTTTGTTGTGATTATTTGTTTGCTTTATGCATTAGTTTAGTTTAGGGTTTTATGTTCTGCAGGCCTGTTTGTTATGTTGGAATGTGCCTATTATTTAGTATTTCCTGTAGTGTTGCTTGTTACATTTAATTATTATGAGTTGTAAACTTTATTTTTGTTAATAAATATTTGTTGATGTATTTGCGTTCTCGTTGCCTCCCTCATTTGTCACGGCTCTGACATGCAGGTCATTAGATCTAGCGTTCTGACTGTACGTGTGTGCTACAGTAAAAGCCGCATTAATTTAGAATGGTGATTGAACTGATTGTAATTTTCTATACACGCATTGTTTTTAATGCACACCTTCCAGTCAATGAGAGAGAATCAAAGAGTCCACTAAAAAAAAACTGTTGAGAGCTGAAGTTAAGCATTGAGAATAACTGCTTATAAAACTATATTTAATTACCTTTCCACTCTCTCAGCTCTCTCTCTCTGTTTTCATACTGAATTGGCACTAATATTGTAGATCTTCTTTTAGTTATTTGATTTCATTTAACTCTTCAATCTCTTCATGACTGAAGATCTCTTACATGGCTGAGGAGACAGAGGACTTGTTACACTTGATTTCTCCAGCACTCCCACAGGTCTTAGTTCCTGAAATACAATAGCAGTTATTATGTATTCTAAACTATAAAGATAATAGTTAATAAATAAATAAAGTAGATTACTGCTCACCATTATTTGAGCGCTTGTTTCACCACAGCCATCATCTTCTGTTGAATTATATTTTTGGTCTTCTTTTTTTAGTTGTTACCAGTGCATTTTCCTGAAAATAGCAATCACACACTAAAAAAAATGTCAGTTTCCACACATTAATGTCACACTACTGAACATAAATGCTTGTGTACAGTGCTGTGACTATTTTTGTGTATATCCATTATATTGTCAGATATATTTTTAATAACTTTACACTGATAAAAAGAAAAATAATGATGCAAACAGAATTAACTTCTGCTGTGAAGCAGCTCTAAACAGTAAAATGTGTCATTGTTCAGTTGAAATCAGTGTTGACTCATCTAGCAAAACAGTGTTGACTCATCTAGCTCAGTTCAGTCCTCATCCAATAGTGTCAGTGGAGTCAGATCAATAATATTGCTGAATATTATGTGTCCCCAAATATGCAAGCCAAAAGTCGACAGTGGCAAGGAACCCAATCACCATCAGGTGACAGAATGGAGAAAAAAAAAACCTTGGGAGAAAGTATGTTTAGTTTAGGAATCAGTTCCCCTCTGGCCAACAAATGAACATGGTGTGATTATGATTCAGGCTGCATCACAATTTAGTGTGAAATATACAGGACTGTAGGCCTACAAGTAGCTGGAGTTATTAATCTCATTTAAATACTATCTAAAATCAGGTTTACATTTGTGGCTAACTAGAATGTGAATGACCTTTAATGCATTTCCAGAAATAAAGACTCACCAACATCTGTTGAACGCCTTTTCACTTTCTCTCTACTCCTCTTTACTATAATGCTTCCTCTGTTGCAAAGACACTGTACGCTGAACACTTTTCAATGATTTTTTCCCTTATCTCAATTAGGGGTTGACGCTCTCCTAGAAACAAACAAACAAATACACAGTATATTCAGTGCAATTTTGTTCATTCCATTATTATAAATGGTGTACTGATGTTATTGGAATGAGAACTGAACTGAGCTGGACAATGACATGACTAATTTCTACAGATCTGCTTATAACAAATTGCTGAGCCATAGCATAATAATGCATCTATACACAGGGTTGTCTTTATTTTGGTTTTAGTAAAAAGATCTGGACCAGTTTTGGGCCGGCAAGCACGAACTAATCTGGGCCACACTTTAGTTGTTGATATGATCCAGATCCGCGCCAAAGGAAATTTGCTGACTGGGTCGCTCTCCGCGCTTCCACTTGCAGCGGTCTGTCGCCACATCAAAGAGCGTCAAAACGGCATTTACGGATTTAATTTCCTGATAAAAAAACATATTTTTAAGGATGAGACTTTGTTTCTTATCGAAAAGATCAAAACACAAACCTTACGATTACAGAATGTACTGTATAGTAATAATGTATAGTGAATATTTATTCACGGCTATGAACTGAAACGGATTAAGTTCCGCGTGTGCAGTGGTTAAAATGACACTGTATTTGTTCGTTAAAATATTCGGTACGAATAAGTGTACCATTACACCCCTAGAAAACATTTAAAACACCAAAACTGCACTTACCTGAATAAGAACGTGTCTGGGCAAAGGCTGTTGTTGTAAATAGGGAGCTTTTTCATCATCTTCTTCTTTTTTAACGGCGATTGAAAGAGGAAGCAGAGCGGGAAATAACGGATATATTTTCAAAATTTCAGTAATCCACCAATAGGAATAAGGCAAGACACAAAGCAACCAATAGCATTGTTGAATGGGCTGAGATGTGGACTGCCACTAACCTGCCAGCAGTTTATATGTGTTTTTCCAAATAAAAGCCAAATGTTAACCATAAGTTAACATATTCCATGGTGTGCCATAGCCAAGCCACATATGGCTCTCAGTTGTGTGCTATCATCTGGACCATATACCTCAAAAAAAATTGTCATCCAAAAGAAAATTCC
>NW_015551098.1:19385-20136 GCF_001515605.1 Sinocyclocheilus anshuiensis | reverse complement strand
ACGGATTTAATTTCCTGATAAAATATACATAATTTTAAAGATGAGACTTTGTTTCTTATCGAAAAGAACAAAACACAAACCTTACGATTACAGAATGTACTGTATAGTAATAATGTATAGTGAATATTTATTCACGGCTATGAACTGAAACGGATTAAGTTCCGCGTGTGCAGTGGTTAAAATGACACTGTATTTGTTCGTTAAAATATTCGGTACGAATAAGTGTACCATTACACCCCTAGAAAACATTTATCATCCAAAAGAAAATTCCCTCCAATTTTAAATCCATGCAAAACATATACGGTTAAAGTTTGGCCCATATGTGCTCAGCATGGCCAGACTTACCATTGGGCTTGAGTGGGCTGCAGCCCATGGGCCCCGCCTTGTAGGGGACCCCTGCCTTTGCCCGTTTACATGTGTTTGATTTGTTTGTTATATGCAGGGGCGGATCTACCGGGGTGGCAACTGCCACTCTGAGAAAAAGCTGTGCCACCCCAGAATTATCACAGAATAAAATATAAATGTAAGCAGTGTTTCATGTGCTACTTTTCAGCCGCGGCGATGACAGCGTAACGCAAAATAATGGCAAAAACACGTCTTTCAGTAAACTGCACAATGGTTGCACGCGCACGCAGCGTGCCAGTGTAGTCGGCTTCATTAACAAATGACTATATGAACCGGATCTTTTGAGTCAAAACCACAAATCGCGACCCAGTTCACTAACGAATTGTTTTTACATTTGTTCAGGAAT
>NW_015551098.1:18819-19364 GCF_001515605.1 Sinocyclocheilus anshuiensis | reverse complement strand
CAAATGACTCTTATGAACCGGATCTTTTTGAGTCAAAACCACAAAGCGCGGCCCAGTTCACTAACGAATTGTTTTTACATTTGTTTGTGAATCAGATAATTACTGCTTTTCAGGTAACTCAGAATTCGTCTGAGAAATCTAATCCCGTCCGGATATGTCTTGAGATTCATCACGTAATTGTTTGGTGATCCGATTCTCCGACCGCTCGCTCCACTTTCATCATGGATACAATACCGCAACAATAACATGAAATCAATAAAATGCCGATCACAGAAACTAATAGCAGAGTTAGGTAAGAATCTAGTCGTATTGCAGTTTTCTCGATTGTTAATATAACTGATTTTAGTTGGCACTTTTTCCCCCAAACCATTTATTCAGTTTTTTAAAGCAAAGACACATTTCTCAAAAAGTTTAACAGTGAGTAAGTTAAACATTAGGTAGCAAAACTGATGACACACAAATCAGAATCTCTGCATGCTAACAACGGAGAGAGGAGAGAGCTGAGCCAATCATCTACAGGGGTTTTATACTTACACATACAGTAT
>NW_015551098.1:17259-18518 GCF_001515605.1 Sinocyclocheilus anshuiensis | reverse complement strand
TTACTTTTATTTGTTACTGTACTGTATTGTGGTGCATGCCAAGTTAATACAGTTCTTTAGTATTTGAACTGATCTAGTGCTTTTCATCCACTGCAAGATTAGTCATCTGTGTATTTGAATTGTAAGTTTTTTCCCTTTTTTTTTCAACTGCTTACACACAAAATCTTTACTTGTCACACAGTTTCTGAGAGCTGACACTCAAACAGCAGAAGCACACACAAATCTGCACAACCATACACTAATTATGTTTGCTTTTGAGATGTGTTTGTGATATTTTGAACGCAGTGCTTCATTTTGCACGAGATGTGAGGCATTTTTCATTTTGTGTGTGCAATTCTTGGATTTGTGTGTAAAGTTTTGAAAAAAAAAAAAAGAGGCAAATTTTTGAAAATGTAAGCAGTTACAAAAAAAACCTGTAAGAAAAACTGCAATAACTAGATTGAAAAGTTTGAAAGACAAATGTATGCTGGCTTGTCTAAAGTCTTGTTTAAAAAACGTAAATGGTTTGGTCAGTTAGATGTTCTTGATGTTTGCTAAAGTCTTGCTAGTTGGTTGCTAGGATATTGTGGGTGGTTGCTAGGCTCTTGCTATGCAGTTGCTGGGGTGTTGCTAGAGTATATGGTTGATAGAGTTTGTTCTGGGTGATTACAGACATTCCCACCTGTGTTGTAGTAGCCTATTTTTGTTCAGATTCAGTAACCATTACAGCTATAAAAACTGAAATTTAACATTAAATATGTAAACACTACTAATTAAAATCATTTTTGCTTACCTTTTTCCTCAGCGTAGAGGGGTGAGCAGTTTATAATTAAGAATGTATTAAATCCAGGAAGAAAGATGAAATCAATATTGTTACAGTATTTGGGAAGAACTGGGTTCAACAAGCAAGTATAAGTATTTGTTTGCTGTTTCTTTTTTTTTCTCTCTTTCCATATCCCGCTTAAGAGGGATGAGGGAGTACGGAGGAGCTGAACACGCAGCGCTGGATGAAGCTCTATGAAGACTCTCAGCGGTACAAGAATCAAGGGTGTTTGTATGTGGGTTGGTAGGTTAATCAAGAGATTGTAGATAGCGTGTCAATGGTCCATTTGAGATATAGGTGGCGGTAATGCACTTATAAGTCTGCGATCCGCCATAGAAGAAGAAGAAGAAGAAGAAGAAGAAGAAGAAGAAGAAGAAGAAGAAGAAGAAGAAGAAGAAGAAGAAGAAGAAGAAGAAGAAGAAGAAGAAGAAGAAGAAGAAGAAGAAGAAGAAGAAGA
>NW_015551098.1:11971-13544 GCF_001515605.1 Sinocyclocheilus anshuiensis | reverse complement strand
AAAACTTAATATTATGGCAAAGGTGTTTGCAAATGTTTGCTTTTGAGATGTGTTTGTAATATTTTGAATGCAGTGCTTCATTTTGCAAGAGATGTGAGGCACTCTGCATTTTGTGTGTACAATTCTTGTATTTGTGTGTAAAGTTTTGAAAAAAAAAAAAAGAGGCAAATTTTTGAAAATGTAAGCAGTTACAAAAAAAACCTGTAAGAAAAACTGCAATAACTAGATTGAAAAGTTTGAAAGACAAATGTATGCTGGCTTGTCTAAAGTCTTGTTTAAAAAACGTAAATGGTTTGGTCAGTTAGATGTTCTTGATGTTTGCTAAAGTCTTGCTAGTTGGTTGCTAGGATATTGTGGGTGGTTGCTAGGCTCTTGCTATGCAGTTGCTGGGGTGTTGCTAGAGTATATGGTTGATAGAGTTTGTTCTGGGTGATTACAGACATTCCCACCTGTGTTGTAGTAGCCTATTTTTGTTCAGATTCAGTAACCATTACAGCTATAAAAACTGAAATTTAATATGTAAAATGTAAACACTACTAATTAAAATCATTTTTGCTTACCTTTTTCCTCAGCGTAGAGGGGTGTATAATTAAGAATTAAGAATGTATTAAATCCAGGAAGAAACATGAAATCATTATTGTTACAGTATTTGGGAAGAACTGGGTTGAACAAGCAGGTATAAGTGTTGTTTTAATTATTTATTTATTCTTTTTTTTTTCTCTCTCTCTCTCTCCTTTCAAATCCCGCTTAAGAGGGCTGAGGGAGGACGGAGAAGCTGAATACGCAGTGCCGGATGAAGCCCTATGAAGACTCTAAGCGGGTACAAGAATCAAGGGTGTTTGTATGTGGGTTGGTAGGTTAATCAAGAGATTGTAGATAGCGTGTCAATGGTCCATTTGAGATATAGGTGGCGGTAATGCACTTATAAGTCTGCGATCCGCCATAGAAGAAGAAGAAGAAGAAGAAGAAGAAGAAGAAGAAGACAACGACGACGAATAAGTCTTCTGAGAGGAGCAGTTCACAGTATTTCTCATATTTACACAACTATTAAACACACTTTATACAGTTTGTTTAAGCGACATTTTACAGGCTCATGTCTGTATTGTTTTCATCGGGTTCAGCGCTACTTGTGTGTCTTTTCTGGCATCTTTCTGCTGAAATAGACATTTAGTGCAGCAGCAGCGAGCATGTGAGGAAAATATGAGGAATTAAATCAGACGATTTTGTGAGCTTTTATGCGTTCGTGCGATTGTTTCTATGTTTGTAGTGAGAACTGTTGCTGAATGTCAAGTTAAAACATTGATCTGTGAGGGGAATGATCTCAAGTGTTGCTGCTGCCATTTTATTTCTACACTTTTGACATCTTTGGCAGATTAAATCCGTTAGTTTGTTAAAATATACTGAAACAGAGACTGCTAACGTTACATTGAGCCTATAATGAGCCACGTGAGACATCCATACATAAATGTTAATATAGCGAAATATGAATCAAATGTGACACTGAAATCATTAAATATTGCTTTGTGCTGCTCTTATTTGAAGATGTTTTATGGTCATTGTTTGTTTCTGTACA
>NW_015551098.1:11394-11798 GCF_001515605.1 Sinocyclocheilus anshuiensis | reverse complement strand
GGGTTTCTCATTCATACCTGGAAATTTAAGAACAGGGAGAACATAAAGCCCTTCAGACAATTGAAGCCAAATCTGCAAATTCTGCTGTTGGCCTGCGCTGAGGATCTTTATTAGCTGAACACTGTTTGACGTCTGTGAATGACTCCACAGGAATACATATGATTTCATTTAGGTAATATTTTGTAGTAGTGGTATAAGAAGCTGTCATGTGAAATGTGTAAAGTGAAATGAATGAAAGGTGTTGATCTCGGCATTTAATTTATGTTAGATTTGCTTTATTACATTACATCAGGTTTCTTTTTGAGTGTTGTGAGATGATTCTGCGGTCTGCAGTGTTGAGCATTATAACCAATCACACATGATTCTCTTGAGCTTATGAATGCAATATCCAATCAGAGGTGTTT
>NW_015551098.1:5972-10992 GCF_001515605.1 Sinocyclocheilus anshuiensis | reverse complement strand
TTTTATTAAAAGCAAGACTTAATAATATCTCATATCAAAGCAAGGTTTTTTGGGGAGGGTTTTCAAGGACACGTGTGTTTTGTAAGGTTTCAAAATTGGCCAATGATGAAGTTTACATTCAACATGAAGTCATCATATTAAGAAGAGCTGGTGAGTTTTTCAGCTTCACACAAATCCAAATTCTGGCCAGAGGAGAACTGACCCCCGACTGAGCCTGCTCTCTCACAAGTGTTTTTGTTTTTTTTCTCCATTTCTGTCACCAATGAAGTTTGGTTCCTTGCCACTGTTACCTTTGTCTTGATTAGTTTGGGACACTTAATTTCCGTCAGTATTGTTGGCTTGATTGCACAGACACTATTTGAACTGAACTGAGCTGAACAATTACGTAACAATCTGCAATCATGAGAGCTCACTAAACAGCTTTTGTGTTGAATTATTTTGCAGGGAGAAAGAAATCACAGCACAGAGAGGAAATAGTGATTATTACAATATTACAATAAAATACTCTACAAATAACAGGCCAGATTACAGCAAGATTTATCTTCATGTCAGTGATATTATGGATATTTACATACAGCTTTTAATGATATTTGCAATTTGATATTATACTGTACTGAATTTTGTAGATATAATATTAAATACCGTGATCATCAGAGCAAGACAGGCACCTTTAATATCCATGAATCGTTACATGAATCTTTTTACAGAAGGCTTTTTGAATGTTGAAATAGTGCATTTTAACTGATAGTGTCAGGCTTCTTTCACTTCGGTCTAGTTTTTCATGATTTTGTGACAGAGCCCTGACACTCCTGTAATGTCTAGTTTTCATGTAAGCGCGCAGCTTCGAGTTTTTCACAGGCTGCATGCTTTCATGTTGTCATGTTGTGTGTGAACACGCAGCTCATGTGTGTTCTCATTAGCTGCGGTTTCTTGTCTTGTTTTGTTCAAGCCTGTGGCTTGTTACTGTTTTGCTGGCCATGTGCTTTTGTGTTGAATTATTTTGCAGGGAGGAAGAAATCGCAGCACTGAGAGGAAATAGTGATTATTACAATATTACAATAAAATACTCTACAAATAACAGGCCAGATTACAGCAAGATTTATCTTCATGTCAGTGATATTATGGATATTTACATACAGCTTTTAATGATATTTGCAATTTGATATTATACTGTACTGAATTTTGTAGATATAATATTAAATACCGTGATCATCAGAGCAAGACAGGCACCTTTAATATCCATGAATTGTTACATGAATCTTTTTACAGAAGGCTTTTTGAATGTTGAAATAGTGCATTTTAACTGATAGTGTCAGGCTTCTTTCACTTCGGTCTAGTTTTTCATGGTTTTGTGACAGAGCCCTGACACTCCTGTAATGTCTAGTTTTCATGTAAGCGCGCAGCTTCGAGTTTTTCACAGGCTGCATGCTTTCATGTTGTCATGTTGTGTGTGAACACGCAGCTCATGTGTGTTCTCATTAGCTGCGGTTTCTTGTCTTGTTTTGTTCAAGCCTGTGGCTTGTTACTGTTTTGCTGGCCATGTGCTTGTGTTTTTGTTTTGTGTGAGCACATGGCTTTTGTCTTGTTTGTTTCAGTGTGTCATGTCTATTGTCTTGATGTTGTCCAGCTGATGGAAATGTGACAGAAACATCAATCTGACATGTGTAGAAACACCTGAGCAGAAACAGTTCAGATACTGTGTCTAACATTCATATAGAGCACATGTGTCAAACTCAAGGCAAAACTCTATTCCGGGCCGCCACATCATTTTATGTGGCCCGCGAGAGCATATGATTGTCTTAAAATAAAATAAAAAATCTATGCTGCTTTATATCATAAATTATGAAAGTGAATATCAATACCACGAGTTTCTGTTTCTGTTTCTATTTGGCGTGCGATTTATACGCAGAAATTGACTTTGGCGTGCATATGATATGCATGGTTAGGATTAGTGGAGTGGGGTAGGTGTGTGTACGCCAAAACTGCATATCATCAGTGTTGCCAGACTGGATGGACAATTTCCAGCCCAAAAGCTCATAAAAACCCACCCACTCCAAAAAAAAAAAAAAAACGCCCAAACCTTTAACTGCCAAAATAATGTGATACAATGTTATTACCATGTCAATCAAGGTTGATAAGGACTATTTTATAACTCCTTAAAACAAAATAATGATGACAAAATAATATATAGATACATTTCCCAGGTAAATGGATCAAATCAAGGCAAAAGAGAATGACCAAATTAATTAAAATAGTCTATGTAAGCAGACACTGTCAAAATGGCAACCAAGAAATTACCGATACCCTCGAAAAAAACACATATGCATCATTTTCAATGTCAACAGTCAGAATAAGCCAATTTAAATGAAAAAAAGTGCTCAATATAAGTGATCGGGAAAAGCAACATAATTAGCAGGTAAGTTATTTCACACCTGTTCACACCATGACTGTGTCAAACTGTGTCATTCATTGATATATAGGCTACTCTACAATATTCCGACAATAAAAAAAATAACAACAATAATGCGCTTACCGTCGCACTTTAACTTCACACAGAACTAGAGGAAGTCTTTCGTGAAGTAGGCTACATTGTAGAACATAATACAGAACTTTGCACAGTTCAAAGCTAATCAAGTAGCTTTCAAGGATATAGTACTGATCTGGACCTAAAAGATAAAAGACAGGATTGTATAGACCCAGATATTTAGTTTTGATTTTAATTAAATTAATAAACTGGGGTCTGATTTCAGAGTTGCAGTGATATTAGAGCCTTCGTGCCATCTCCCTCAACAGGTGTGATTCACGTTTTCAGAGTCCCGCTCTTTAAGAGATAAAAGAACGAGATTAATCACTGTCTGTCAGTTTATAGTGATCGTGTAGATTTGCAAAGACACTGATGAATGGTACACCACAAACAGCTTTTGGGTTTATTTCTCATCAAAACAAAATAACTTTATGCAGGAAATATTAAACATGAACATATAGCTGGTATTATCAGAAATTGATGAGAATATACAACTAATTTGACAATACAAGCCTCTGTTGTTGCTCTTTATTGTATTAAAATGTAAAGCTTACCATGCATCATCTTGGAAATAAAGCTTCTTGTCTTTAAGTCTGTACTGTATATTGTCAGCGTTATTTCTCTGAATGATGTTACAATGTGTGTATTTCTTTATGTTCTGATTGAGCAACATCTATTTCATCTATCTTCTTCTAGCATTACAGTTTCCATATGAGTGAAGTGTTATGCATTTATGTTGAATTAATTATTAATGTAAGGCAAAGTTTATTTATATAGCTCATTTCATAAACAATGGTAATTCAACGTGCTTTACATATAAGGAATTAAAATAATCATAAAAAAATAATCACAATGATAAAAACAAGGAATTTCAAAATTATAAAATGATTTAAAAATTGATTTAAAATTAATTAAAACTGTTAAGAATAAAACTGAACATGCATAAAATACAGTGCAATCTGATGTTCATCTGATGTTTGATACTGTAATGAATATGAATAAATATGATACTTTTTTTTAATACGCAGGGGAAATTCCCAACATTAAACAAATCTTAAGAAAACCTTTTACATGAAGCACGTTTGTATTTTAAGAACGTACAGGGATACTTCAGATATAAAAGAGCTGAATCATTTGGTGGTTTTCTCATAAAAATTTTATGATTTACTGTTAATTCAACAGAATATATGGGAGCACTTTTCTCACTCTGTTTCAAGGGACAAGGGGAAGGGGTAGGCATATGGGAAGGGGTATAAAATATAATACTAGGGAATAGCAATATGGTGGCACAGTGGCTTTACTTTTATGACATTATGAGCAATCCAGTTCTCTGTTATAGATCAGTGGTGTAAACTTATAATAATGTATTACTACAGTCATGTGGACTTAACAGACACATGCACACAGCAGCCATAATGTCCTCAAGACACATCAGATTTTGCTTTTTGGACTTTCTGTTTTAAATTTCTCAATAAAGCTTCTGAATTGAATTATTGAATTGAATTGAAAGCCTTTATTGTCATTGTATTTTTCTGCACACAATGAAATTAAGAGCACTGCTCCTGACTGGTGTTAGAAAACAAACATATAACCACAGACAATAAATAAGACTATTGAGTCTACCTTGAGTAATCTGAGTGAAGTGAGCATTGACAGTACTGTACATCGACCTCTACTTTGATGTTTTTTGCAATCACTTAATTCTAAACCGGTAAGCTCCTGGAAAGTCCAAGTAAGTGAAAGCATTCAAACAGTAAGTTCAAAACAGTGCAGATGCACAGAAAACCAGCAGATTTCATTAGAGATGGCGGATGACTCCAGATGTCAGTAACTTATTATTTTCAGCGTGTATTTGGCCTAAAAGCAAGAATGTTTTATAATGTACGTTTATAATTGTAAGTATTATTTTCAGCGTGTATTTGGCTTAAAAGCAAGAGTGTTTTATAATGGATGCCAGTGCAATTTGCCAGTACAACACTCAAGTATCGCATGGGTCAGTTTTAACTGATCAGGTTGTGGGTCAGTTTAGAGGACACATGTGAAGATGTTTGTTTTTAGTACACTTCACCAAAGCCACACTAGAAAAGAATCAAAGAATCATGTAAAATCTGTAAACTTTGAGATTATTATTTGTGACATTAGAATACAATATATAAATATAATAATGTATAAAACTAAATTGAACATCAATCTCTTAAAAAAAATTCTAATTTAACATTTTAATTTCATTGACAATTGTATTAAGCATGGACTTTACTTTCATTAAAACGTTTTAAATGTAAGGTATTAATTTAAATTATAGACAAGTGCAAACTGGATGCTTAATGCAAATGTAATTGGCCACATTTACAAAATCAGGTGATTATGTTCAACCATCTGCCAATGTATCTTTATGAATAGAGACAAAAGAATGAGGTTAATCAATCAGTTTTAGTGATCGTGTAGATTTGCAAAGACACTGATTGAAGGTACACCACAAAAAATCTTCAGCTTTTG
>NW_015551098.1:773-1251 GCF_001515605.1 Sinocyclocheilus anshuiensis | reverse complement strand
ACCGAATCAGACAATCTAAGATTTGGTCAAATCATGGTTGAAACATGAGGAGCCGAATTCCACAGAGGCCCAAGACACATAAATCAGATAAATCAGATCCTGGCGCCACAAGCCTGAACCAACTAGCAGCTTTGAGTAGCTCACAGCAAATAACACTTAGCTTTGAGTAGCTCACAGAATTTAAACAAAAGAACACTTATTGGCAATTCCTAGGAGATTGTCCATTTTGGGGCAAGTAAACAAGATTAATGGTCAAAGAGATTCGCATGACCATCACGTGATAGTAACCACGATCACGAGCTCTTTGGAATTGACTTCCCCCACCTCGACCACAGAGAACAGACTGAAATTCCTTATGAGAGACTTCTTAGTCTTCAGTCTTCACAGAACATGTCCTTATGTTCAGAGAATGGCACAGAAACTGCATTTCCATGTAATCTAAATGACAAATGACACTAAAAGGACTTGAGCAACTAAT
>NW_015551098.1:233-653 GCF_001515605.1 Sinocyclocheilus anshuiensis | reverse complement strand
GCAAGAGCGGGAAAAACTCGGACCATGTGACTGATAAGATAACATTTGATTTATGAATTGGGAGGAGAAATATACAACACCCCCAGCAAAGACAGCGTCTAATTGGTCAAAACACCATTTGGGATGTGGCCAAAAGCCCATCTCTTCTTTTTTGGTCATGGCTTCTAGCCGTGCTTTTCAGTCTTCGCCTTTTGCGCTCTTTGAGCGTGCTCTGGCTTACACGCCAGCTCCTCCAAAACCATGAGGAGAAACGCCACCTAGTCTCGTCAAACTTTACTTCTGTTTCTTTACTTTAGTTTATTTTATTTTCCGTTGAGAGTTTCGTGTGTTCCGAGTTAAGTGTTGCCCAACGCCGTGTCTCCGAAAGAGTGCCGTCTAAACTTCAACTTCAGACCACAGCTCCGCGTCGTCAGCCAACGC
>NW_015551098.1:0-211 GCF_001515605.1 Sinocyclocheilus anshuiensis | reverse complement strand
ACAACTCCGCGTCGTCAGCCAACGCCCAACCACTGGCTTCCCAAGACTGAACTTCCAGCCAATCAGCAACCGCGGGAAACCCCCTTTTCTGCAAGGACAACAACAAAAGGGAACCCCCTGGATACAGACAACACAACGCAAGTACCTCCAGATCCTAGCTGAACTCGTGCATTTAATATAAATGTTAACCTCATTGAGGAACTCAATGCGA
>NW_015551097.1:75669-84970 GCF_001515605.1 Sinocyclocheilus anshuiensis | reverse complement strand
GCAGCAGCGCATGATGTGACCCCCAGAGACCTTGACAAGCTAGCCTGAAAAATCCCAGCAGTTGCATGGCCAGGAAAATAATAGTTCCTACTTTATGCAGCACTAGCAGTAATTTAGAACGGTGGCGTCATATTAAACATTGCTTGCAAGCAGACCCAGTAATCAATCTTATGTGTCTGTCTCATAAGTTTTAGTAGCTTCTTACTAAATATTTATAATTAATTATAACTAGTTATGATTAATTATTCATATTTCCCCATGAGCTGATTCGCTACAGTGTCTTTATGTTTTGGATTGCTTGGGTGTGGTTGGACTGTGGTTCGATGCCGTGTGCTCCTGCTGTTGTCAGCTGGTTCAGGACGTGATCGATTTCTTCGAGGTGGTCTGCCACATTTGAGTTTTCAGAAGAACATCATCCACTTAAACGAGGTTGCCTCTCGTTCTGGCATCAGGTCATGCTTTGTTCAGGAAGATGTTGAATTCTGCTGGTGAGTTGGCATAGCCAAAGGGGCACCGTGTGAAGGTGTATTGTCGATTGCCAAAGGTGAATGCCAGCTTGTGTTGGTCATCAGGGTGGACAAGGATTGTCCAAAAACCTGAGGCGACGTCCAGCGTGGAAAGGATTGTTGAGCCTTTGATTTTGGCAGCTGGTTCAGGACGTGATCGATTTCTTTGAGGTGGTCTGCCACATTTGAGCTTTTCACAAGAACATCATCCACGTAAATGAGGTTGCCTCTGGTTCTGGCATCAGGGCATACTTTGTTCAGGAATATGTTGAATTCAGCTGGTGAGTTGGCATAGCCAAAGGGGCACCGTGTGAAGGTGTATTGTCGATTGCCAAAGGTGAATGCCAGCTTGTGTTGGTCATCAGGGTGGACAGGGATTGTCCAAAATCCTGAGGCGACGTCCAGCGTGGAAAGGATCGTTGAGCCTTTGATTTTGGGAATCTCTTGGTCCAACTGAGTCATAGGCCATCACGATAAGGGTACTTGCTGGTTTAATTTGTGATAGTAAATGGTGGGCCGCCATTTGCTGTTGGGCTTTAGAACTAGCAGAGTATGTGCTGTTATAGGGTCGGATGACCCCCTTTTCCAACATGGAGTCTATGATTTCTTGCACTGGCTCATATGACGCTATTGGAATCTTGTACTGTCGCACAAATGTGGGTGGCTCATTTGGGTGTGTCGGAATGTGCACTGTGTGGATGTTGGTCAGGCCTCAATCCAGGGAATCCTTTGCGAAGGAGTCCTTGTACTTGTGCAGAACCTCTTTGAGTCCTTGGCGATCAACTTCATTGTGGAGGGCATCAGCCTCACTCAGGATCTGTTGAATTTTTGCATTGTACCCGGCGTAGGGTTCCTCCGCAGTTGAGTCATTTGAGGGGTCTTGGGCCCTGATAGTTACCTGTGTAAGTGATTCTGTCGCAGGCAGCATAGACAGCGAGGTGAGTGTCATCTGTTAGTTCTGAACGGCAGATGCATTCTCTGAACACCGGCAGAATGGAAGTGATGGCAATGATTTCATTGGGTTTTGTGAATGTTACGGTGTCATTGTATTCGTCTGACATTACCTGGGCTGGTATGGGGCCTATGACAGGTACCGTTAGTTCAAAGTCGTGGAACGCCTGGTTGATGAGCCATCCCAGGTGACTGGCTTTGGGAACGTGGACTTTGGCCATACAGTTGTTGAACAACACATACACAGCACGAGATGACACTTGAATGAGAGGTGTGGCTTCCAAGGACAGTCCTAGTCTTAGGCAGGTCCTGGAAGGTTGGAAGAAGCCTAGCTTACTATTGAGAGTTTAGCCAGGTCGCATGTTGAGGCGGACACTGACACTCTTGCTGTAGGCAGGTATTGTAGCTTCTTGCTCATTGATCATGGCGCATACGTCTGGCATTGTTTGACCAGATCATTCAGACTTGATCAGGTGCAGTACTGACACTGGCACAATGTTTGAAGGACTTGCTCTGGTGCATCTTATCAAGCACTCCGTAATCACAGTTAAACTGTCTGACCAGTCAGGTGTTTGTCTTGAGAAATGTGCCACAAAAGAGCTATGGTTTGCAGACAGTTGTAAGTGTTGATGTTACAAATACGTCTTTTGAATATACTGTGTGAACTCATTGTCCCTTTAGCTCGGAGAGCTTTATTTTCCATCTTCAATAAGTTGTGTCAATTGTTTTGTTTATTGGTCTAATTCTTGTTTCTGGTTTCTCTTTCTAATAAACCTTGCATTGGGTTAGTCACTCAATTAATTATCTTGTGCTCTGTTACCACCCTTCTGAATTATGTTGCATTGATAAGGAGTTATCACAAACTAAGACTGTTTTGTTGTGCTATCTTACAATCAATATATAGTAAATGTAAGTTAAAGTGTCGCCGATGTTACCGTTTAAAACTTGAAGTGGCAATGAGGTCTTAAAATGTATGGAAAGAGTCGTAAAAAAGGTCTTAAAAAGCATAAAATTTAACTCCATGATTTCTGTATATACCCTGTCACATACACTTCCTCACTCGCATCCTCACATACACTCTCTCACACACGCATCCTCACATACAGTAGGTGGACAACCAAAATGCCTATTACTGTCGCATGTACCGCCGCCGCAGGGCTACGCCGTTAACTGCAAGTCAGGCGCGTGTGAAAGTTGGTCACGAAACTACCGCTAGGTGGTGCAAAGGGAAAATTTGCAAACTGACTGCAATTATGATATTTTGTTTTGTAAACTGAGATCAAATAATGAAATAAAACAACAACATTATAATATAACATTATAGCATCCTTAAAAATCATTAGACAATTTACAGTGAGGGTTAATTTCAAAATGTATTAGGCTGAAAACTAACGCTTTAACAAAATATATAAATAAATAAAAATAATTAAATTTACAGAAAGGCTCTTACCGCATGTTATGATTATTAAACAGTCATTATGAAAACCATTATAATTACACAATTTCCTTATGTTGTATTAAGGGGGGTTCATTTCAATCTACAGGCTACATTTTTTGAAAGAAAAATCCTGACCTTGGCTGTTGGTGCTCTGTACAAGGCTGCACATTCATGAGACTCTATTCAATTTACTCTGACTCACACCGTAAAAATAAATAAATAAAAACCTTGAACAAAATAAGTTGTGAGAAATCAAGATCAATAGACTAAAACTGCGACATGAAAAACGCCTAGAAATTAATGTCCATTAATTAAGAAATGTATCACTTGTTTTTCGTTCCTTTGTATTAATTAAAACGTGTTTAAATAATAATTAAACCATTTTTTAAAACTTAATACAACAATACAACTTAACAATTTTGTAATTTAATTAGAAAACAACTCCTGATTCACAACATTCGTTTCCAAACGCAGAAATCAGGCAGAGCCCTGAACGGGCCTCAAACCTAGGCCCTATAGCAGGTCATTGGCCAGTATCTTTGGCCCGAGTCCGACTGGAGCCCATGTCTTTTTTCTCTCTCTCGCTTCCTAATTACACAGCTGCTGATGCAGCCATTAAAATAGATCAGTTTTGTTTTTAATTGCAAATTTATATTTCCTATTTTTTCATTATTCATTAATTTAGAAAAATGTTTGGAACATTTTTTGTTTGTTAAATTCAAGTGTTTTTTTTTTTAAGTGACGACCAAGTGGATAGCGGTAGACAGCTGAGTTAATCACGTTTGATCAATTTTGCCTTCTCAAATCATCACGACTTGCTTAAAATAAAATCTATAGATATAAAACACTTGAAGCATATTACAATGTTAGATTAAACATTTAACCTAGATAACAGTGCGATGTTAGGCGTATCTAAGCGTTTGTGCGGAGAGTGGAAGCTGAAGCGTGCTTAATGCATGGAGGCGCCAGCGCGATCATTTGCATTTTGTTCTTCAGTCGAAACAACTTGAAGTAAGCCATCATTTTTGCTCATACAGATAAGACTAATGCTTCATTCGGAACTGTAAATGGTCTACCCTTATTTTTGTGTGCACTCACACTATCAACAAAAGTTGTGCTTTTGTAAAATAGAGAAAACAAACAGGATCCATGCACTTTTTGCCATCTCGGTCTCCATGAACAGGGACACGTAGAGCTCGGGCTGAAATGCAAGGCTCTAAAATCAGGTGCAGTTTAGCTTTGCCATGTCCAAAACTGATGGTTTATATTAACAATAAGCTACAGAATACATGTAAGACTGAATCCATGAAGGGCTAATAACGACAGTAAGACCTTAATAATATATAATCGCGCTTTGGTTCATAGGAAACGACTTTAAAAAAGTCGTAGTTATTATTACAGCAAAAGTGTGTTTTTGTTCCATTATACATTTTTATGTGAGGTTGAAAAATAAACGGTGCTATTATCATCATTGCTATAAGTCAGTTTTGCTTAGGCTATTCATCAAAAGCAGCATCAAAAAGCAGCGTGCTCACTGGCAGTGCAGTTCATTATATTTCCTATTTTTTCATTATTCATTAATTTAGAAAAATGTTTGGAACATTTTTTGTTTGTTAAATTCAAGTGTTTTTTTTTTTAAGTGACGACCAAGTGGATAGCGGTAGACAGCTGAGTTAATCACGTTTGATCAATTTTACCTTCTCAAATCATCACGACTTGCTTAAAATAAAATCTATAGATATAAAACACTTGAAGCATATTACAATGTTAGATTAAACATTTAACCTAGATAACAGTGCGATGTTAGGCGTATCTAAGCGTTTGTGCGGAGAGTGGAAGCTGAAGCGTGCTTAATGCATGGAGGCGCCAGCGCGATCATTTGCATTTTGTTCTTCAGTCGAAACAACTTGAAGTAAGCCATCATTTTTGCTCATACAGATAAGACTAATGCTTCATTCGGAACTGTAAATGGTCTACCCTTATTTTTGTGTGCACTCACACTATCAACAAAAGTTGTGCTTTTGTAAAATAGAGAAAACAAACAGGATCCATGCACTTTTTGCCATCTCGGTCTCCATGAACAGGGACACGTAGAGCTCGGGCTGAAATGCAAGGCTCTAAAATCAGGTGCAGTTTAGCTTTGCCATGTCCAAAACTGATGGTTTATATTAACAATAAGCTACAGAATACATGTAAGACTGAATCCATGAAGGGCTAATAACGACAGTAAGACCGTAATAATATATAATCGCGCTTTGGTTCATAGGAAACGACTTTAAAAAAGTCGTAGTTATTATTACAGCAAAAGTGTGTTTTTGTTCCATTATACATTTTTATGTGAGGTTGAAAAATAAACGGTGCTATTATCATCATTGCTATAAGTCAGTTTTGCTTAGGCTATTCATCAAAAGCAGCATCAAAAAGCAGCGTGCTCACTGGGCATTTTACGGTGAACGCAGTAGTCAGTAGGCTAAGCACACGTGATATATATATATATATATATATATATATATATATATATATATATCTGTATATTAGGCCTATATAAGATCAGCATTTGAACACGGCTTCGTTGCACTATAATAAACACACCAGAATAATCAGCATGATGCCACTGTTATTTTTATTATTGCGAAGTGAGATGAATGAAGAGCGCGTCTGTCTTGTGTGCGCAAACGTGCAATGGAAAAGGGAAGTTGGTTTATCAAGTTAATCCATAGTCCAGTGGTAGAAGGTTAGTCAGTGATTTCAGCAACACAGGTTCAAATCCCGGATTGAGGTGTTTTTTATGGTAAAATATTATATAAAATTATTAATATAGATGTGTGTATTCTGCAGTTTGCAGAATGTCCATTTACACTGAGAAAACCAGTTGCGTGACTGAATTCAGTACAGCTGGAGGGGTTTGGGTGTAGTTCTGTATAGCTTCATCTTGGGGGTTGAAATAAAGGTGTGAATCGCTTGCTCGTTCATGTGGAGAGTGTCTGATGAGCGTTTCAAACTTGCAGAGCAGGTTTAGGCAAAGTGTCTGTTTTAGGATAAATACCACGTTTGGTTTGGCTTTTGCCATTTTTGCAACGGCATACAGAGTATTATATACAATATAATATGCAGTCTTGCCTGTTTTGTTTTTTTTTCTCAGGAGAGATGCGGCACCTCTGCAAGAGAGTCAGAGAAACTGGGACAAAAACTTTTGTTCTTAATTTATATGCTGCTACTATTTTCAATTTTGCACTGTTTTAATTGTACACGGCAACGCTGCAGTCGTTTCGGCAATACAAATGTAAAAATATAATGCAGTCATAAGAAACTGTCCCTAGACTTCATGTAGGCCTAATCATTTTTAGTTTCATTACTGGGCAATTCCAGCGTCACAATGACATTCGCAGTCAAAACCTGAAATATAAATTCTCACAGAATGTATTCATTATCAATATAATGAACCATCTCTTTATATTTTTCTAAATCCCTGAAAATAGAATCCAGACATCAAAGTATCCGTCTATGAACGTGTTTATATTTTAGATTTGGGAAATACACATCCGTTACGGACGTGGCAAAAAAGACACTAGTTTTGGGTGACACCATATTTATAGACTTTCTGTGATTTACAATGCACAAACCAGAAGCAACTATATCTGCACAATGGAGAAGGGTTGACCATTCACAAAACATAAAATATCAATTTTATTTAAATTTTCGTTTTTGTGTTTTAGAGGAAAAATAAATGTTAAGGATGTGCCATCTCTCCGTTACGGACCGTTCTGAAAGCAGAATTTATGCAAACGCTTATAAAATGCTTTAAAAACTTTATCAAAGATGTCTAGAGGGTATTTAATAGGGCTGCCCCCCACTTAAGATTTTTCTATTTACTAGTAGTCGTTCATTTAAGTCATTATTCAACTAATCGCACGTTTATATAAAATTAACATCTATAATCCATAATGAGCCTTAATAGCCAATTCCGCGCTCAAGCACACGCATTAAGTTTGTCACAAAGCACAGGCAGAAGTAGCCTAATAATTATGAAAAAATGAGACATTTTAATTATTTACTAATTAACTAATGGTTTCTTGTCGGCTGCAAGATGAAATTCACGGTGCCGACTCTCATCTGCACAGTAGGATGCGCCTTTAGAGGGAAATGCAATCTTCATACAGATTACATAATCAGGGAGTATTTGCTTTTGTTTTGAATTGGTTCGTTTAAAAGTACACATTTTAAGCTTTGTGTATATATATATATATCTCATGTATGTGAGGTACCCCAATTTTAAGTTATTTCATTATCAGGAAAAAAAATCAAGTGATCACGCGGGTGCCTCCCTGTCCTGCATGCGCGTTAATACTTTTCCGCACAAATACTTGAATATGAATAGTAATAGAGCATATTTATTTTAGGTTAACGCTGCAGTATGGTATCCGCATTAAAATAAATATTCACAAGTCTACATCAGACAGATGCAGTTATAACCTGTAAACTGAAGGTTATTAAACGTTTTAAAATGATGTAACGGGTAATGCCGCTCCAATTTGTTTATCATTAGTGTTCTTGATCGAGATTAAATGGATGTCGCAGTCATTGTTTTAATGACTCTCATAAACTTGTTTTAATAAATCGCTTATGCATTAAATAATAATACGAATCAGGTTAAGTTTAAGATTGCAGTTTCACATGTTGCATATGCATAACAAAGTAAATTATTTTTTACATGCAATGATACAAAATAAAACCAAACAAGATTTGTAATGAAGACAAAATATGTAGACAAATAAGAAAAAATGATGAAACCCCACAGCACATCTCTTGAGCGTCGCACTCAGCAGCATGCGCACTGAACAAACAAATCTTGCACTGCATGAATGTAGCGCAGATAGCGACACAATTAAGTTATGTGAAACACATAAAAGGTTTAAATAAGATAATATTGACAATGAGCATTATATGAGATTTAAAATAGTTCTGACGATTTCCTACTTCAGTCCGCCTGTGCATTTCTGACCCGCACAGCAATTGCTGACTTGGGCTAAATCGCCCGAAGTTCTCGTTGAGAATGCAATTTCTAAAATGTTATTAGAATTAATTAATTTCTAAAATGTTATGATACGGACAGCCTGAAACAGTTCACAGCAGTATAAAGTAAATCGTGGCCAGGTTTAATTGATTCGTTTCTTGTTTTAGTTAGGCATAAATAATGGGAGCGAAATTATACAGTGCCTCATGTTTTACTAAAATTCAATTCAATTCAATTCAAGTTTATTTGTATAGCGCTTTTCACGATACAAATCGTTGCACATTTTACGTTTACAGCAAATTAAGTTTCTACAATATTTAGTGGTAGCTTATCAGAGGTGACTGTCAGTTAATGTACATATGGCAGAAATGTACGGAAAAATCAATTAAAGATGTAATCAATTAAAGATGTAATCAAACAGACGATGAACACTATTAACAGAAATTATTATGATGCAATCAAACATAGCAAAATTTGGTGCTAAAATAAAGGAAATAATTCATAAAATACGCAACAATTTCTTAATTAGTGAACAGATATTTTTTTCCCACCTTCTCTGTCAAAATAAAGGACAGGTAACGAATAACAAAGTAGGCCTATGTGCGTTACAAAAAAAATGCATGCTGTTTTATTAAAGGAATTTTAAAATATAAATTAAATGTATTTGTGCCAAATATTAAGTCATGTGAGAATATTGACATTTAGCATAATAATTAATGTAGGCCTATGTAGTACCCTAGGCTACCACTTTTAATGCTCCGATGCAAAGTAAACAACCATTTCTTTAAATTAAGGTAATATAACACATGATTCATATTATAAATAATGCTGCACACCTGTTAAATGTTTCAAGTCTAAAATATGGTGTAATACTTAGCTTAGCGTAAATATAAGCACCGGCTCATTGACATTTATCCTGCTTGAATTTGTTCTAAATGAGAAACGCACATAACTTCATAAGTACTAAATTTGCATCTGTGAATATTAAATATTTTAACGACAGTGTTTTTCTTCCATTTTCCGCCGACTGCAGCCGTCAAACATTACATACACATCGGCAAGGCAAAACTGATGGCTATTTGTGAAAATGCGCTCTGAAGCGTTTACTTGATAACTTGTGGTTAAAGCGCCACTCAGCGGTCAAACACTGCAAATGCATTTTGCAGATGCGGCGGCGGCGGCGCTGTAGCAACTCATAATGCAATAACTGCACATAATGTAATAAGTATTACATTATTATTGTAATAAAATGTTCATAATGTAATATTTTTGAAAACGTAATAAAATATTGAGCTCATAATGGAATAATAATGTTTCAATGTAATAACAATTTGTCACATAATGTAATAGGTTAGTGTATGAGAAATGTATTACATTATGAACACACTGTGG
>NW_015551097.1:34975-71651 GCF_001515605.1 Sinocyclocheilus anshuiensis | reverse complement strand
TTCATATGATCTATATATATATATATATATATATATATATATATATATACAATTTAAAAAAATGCATTTTACGGTGAACGCAGTAGTCAGTAGGCTAAGCACACGTGATATATATATATATATATATATATATATATATATATATATATATCTGTATATTAGGCCTATATAAGATCAGCATTTGAACACGGCTTCGTTGCACTATAATAAACACACCAGAATAATCAGCATGATGCCACTGTTATTTTTATTATTGCGAAGTGAGATGAATGAAGAGCGCGTCTGTCTTGTGTGCGCAAACGTGCAATGGAAAAGGGAAGTTGGTTTATCAAGTTAATCCATAGTCCAGTGGTAGAAGGTTAGTCAGTGATTTCAGCAACACAGGTTCAAATCCCGGATTGAGGTGTTTTTTATGGTAAAATATTATATAAAATTATTAATATAGATGTGTGTATTCTGCAGTTTGCAGAATGTCCATTTACACTGAGAAAACCAGTTGCGTGACTGAATTCAGTACAGCTGGAGGGGTTTGGGTGTAGTTCTGTATAGCTTCATCTTGGGGGTTGAAATAAAGGTGTGAATCGCTTGCTCGTTCATGTGGAGAGTGTCTGATGAGCGTTTCAAACTTGCAGAGCAGGTTTAGGCAAAGTGTCTGTTTTAGGATAAATACCACGTTTGGTTTGGCTTTTGCCATTTTTGCAACGGCATACAGAGTATTATATACAATATAATATGCAGTCTTGCCTGTTTTGTTTTTTTTTCTCAGGAGAGATGCGGCACCTCTGCAAGAGAGTCAGAGAAACTGGGACAAAAACTTTTGTTCTTAATTTATATGCTGCTACTATTTTCAATTTTGCACTGTTTTAATTGTACACGGCAACGCTGCAGTCGTTTCGGCAATACAAATGTAAAAATATAATGCAGTCATAAGAAACTGTCCCTAGACTTCATGTAGGCCTAATCATTTTTAGTTTCATTACTGGGCAATTCCAGCGTCACAATGACATTCGCAGTCAAAACCTGAAATATAAATTCTCACAGAATGTATTCATTATCAATATAATGAACCATCTCTTTATATTTTTCTAAATCCCTGAAAATAGAATCCAGACATCAAAGTATCCGTCTATGAACGTGTTTATATTTTAGATTTGGGAAATACACATCCGTTACGGACGTGGCAAAAAAGACACTAGTTTTGGGTGACACCATATTTATAGACTTTCTGTGATTTACAATGCACAAACCAGAAGCAACTATATCTGCACAATGGAGAAGGGTTGACCATTCACAAAACATAAAATATCAATTTTATTTAAATTTTCGTTTTTGTGTTTTAGAGGAAAAATAAATGTTAAGGATGTGCCATCTCTCCGTTACGGACCGTTCTGAAAGCAGAATTTATGCAAACGCTTATAAAATGCTTTAAAAACTTTATCAAAGATGTCTAGAGGGTATTTAATAGGGCTGCCCCCCACTTAAGATTTTTCTATTTACTAGTAGTCGTTCATTTAAGTCATTATTCAACTAATCGCACGTTTATATAAAATTAACATCTATAATCCATAATGAGCCTTAATAGCCAATTCCGCGCTCAAGCACACGCATTAAGTTTGTCACAAAGCACAGGCAGAAGTAGCCTAATAATTATGAAAAAATGAGACATTTTAATTATTTACTAATTAACTAATGGTTTCTTGTCGGCTGCAAGATGAAATTCACGGTGCCGACTCTCATCTGCACAGTAGGATGCGCCTTTAGAGGGAAATGCAATCTTCATACAGATTACATAATCAGGGAGTATTTGCTTTTGTTTTGAATTGGTTCGTTTAAAAGTACACATTTTAAGCTTTGTGTATATATATATATATCTCATGTATGTGAGGTACCCCAATTTTAAGTTATTTCATTATCAGGAAAAAAAATCAAGTGATCACGCGGGTGCCTCCCTGTCCTGCATGCGCGTTAATACTTTTCCGCACAAATACTTGAATATGAATAGTAATAGAGCATATTTATTTTAGGTTAACGCTGCAGTATGGTATCCGCATTAAAATAAATATTCACAAGTCTACATCAGACAGATGCAGTTATAACCTGTAAACTGAAGGTTATTAAACGTTTTAAAATGATGTAACGGGTAATGCCGCTCCAATTTGTTTATCATTAGTGTTCTTGATCGAGATTAAATGGATGTCGCAGTCATTGTTTTAATGACTCTCATAAACTTGTTTTAATAAATCGCTTATGCATTAAATAATAATACGAATCAGGTTAAGTTTAAGATTGCAGTTTCACATGTTGCATATGCATAACAAAGTAAATTATTTTTTACATGCAATGATACAAAATAAAACCAAACAAGATTTGTAATGAAGACAAAATATGTAGACAAATAAGAAAAAATGATGAAACCCCACAGCACATCTCTTGAGCGTCGCACTCAGCAGCATGCGCACTGAACAAACAAATCTTGCACTGCATGAATGTAGCGCAGATAGCGACACAATTAAGTTATGTGAAACACATAAAAGGTTTAAATAAGATAATATTGACAATGAGCATTATATGAGATTTAAAATAGTTCTGACGATTTCCTACTTCAGTCCGCCTGTGCATTTCTGACCCGCACAGCAATTGCTGACTTGGGCTAAATCGCCCGAAGTTCTCGTTGAGAATGCAATTTCTAAAATGTTATTAGAATTAATTAATTTCTAAAATGTTATGATACGGACAGCCTGAAACAGTTCACAGCAGTATAAAGTAAATCGTGGCCAGGTTTAATTGATTCGTTTCTTGTTTTAGTTAGGCATAAATAATGGGAGCGAAATTATACAGTGCCTCATGTTTTACTAAAATTCAATTCAATTCAATTCAAGTTTATTTGTATAGCGCTTTTCACGATACAAATCGTTGCACATTTTACGTTTACAGCAAATTAAGTTTCTACAATATTTAGTGGTAGCTTATCAGTGGTGACTGTCAGTTAATGTAAATATGGCAGAAATGTACGGAAAAATAAATTAAAGACGTAATCAATTAAAGATGTAATCAAACAGACGATGAACACTATTAACAGAAATTATTATGATGCAATCAAACATAGCAAAATTTGGTGCTAAAATAAAGGAAATAATTCATAAAATACGCAACAATTTCTTAATTAGTGAACAGATATTTTTTTCCCACCTTCTCTGTCAAAATAAAGGACAGGTAACGAATAACAAAGTAGGCCTATGTGCGTTACAAAAAAAATGCATGCTGTTTTATTAAAGGAATTTTAAAATATAAATTAAATGTATTTGTGCCAAATATTAAGTCATGTGAGAATATTGACATTTAGCATAATAATTAATGTAGGCCTATGTAGTACCCTAGGCTACCACTTTTAATGCTCCGATGCAAAGTAAACAACCATTTCTTTAAATTAAGGTAATATAACACATGATTCATATTATAAATAATGCTGCACACCTGTTAAATGTTTCAAGTCTAAAATATGGTGTAATACTTAGCTTAGCGTAAATATAAGCACCGGCTCATTGACATTTATCCTGCTTGAATTTGTTCTAAATGAGAAACGCACATAACTTCATAAGTACTAAATTTGCATCTGTGAATATTAAATATTTTAACGACAGTGTTTTTCTTCCATTTTCCGCCGACTGCAGCCGTCAAACATTACATACACATCGGCAAGGCAAAACTGATGGCTATTTGTGAAAATGCGCTCTGAAGCGTTTACTTGATAACTTGTGGTTAAAGCGCCACTCAGCGGTCAAACACTGCAAATGCATTTTGCAGATGCGGCGGCGGCGGCGCTGTAGCAACTCATAATGCAATAACTGCACATAATGTAATAAGTATTACATTATTATTGTAATAAAATGTTCATAATGTAATATTTTTGAAAACGTAATAAAATATTGAGCTCATAATGGAATAATAATGTTTCAATGTAATAACAATTTGTCACATAATGTAATAGGTTAGTGTATGAGAAATGTATTACATTATGAACACACTGTGGCAACTTATAATGTAATCACAGTTCATGAGGTAATATCAGCACATAATTTAAAATAATGTTTACAATATAATAGTTCTCTTTCAACATAATATATTTGAGCACAAAACGTAATAATAGTTTTATGTAAAATAAGGTATTACATTAAGAAAATTAAGCTTATTAGGCTACATTGTGAACTTTTTTGTTTTTTTATAAAAGCTTACCAATTTTGTGATTATGACATACTTCATAATTTTGTCGCATTGACCCAGAAACACATTAAAATTTTTATGCAGCAAATAAAAAAATACAGTTTCCGCTCTCTAATTATGTAATTATATATATATATATATATTAGTGCTGTCAAACGATTAATCGCAATTAATCATATCAAAAATAAAAGTTTTTGTTTACATAATATGTGTGTACTTTGTATATTTATTATGTATATATAAATACACATTTTACGAAAAATATGTTACATTTATATATTAAATATATTTATATATGATATAATTTATATAAATATATACATGTAATTACATGTAAATATTTTCAAAATAGTTCCATGGTTGAAACAGCTTATAGGCACATAAATGATGTGTGGTTGCAAGTTGTACTTTATTTTTCAACATATTTTCTGATGTACATTTCATGTTGTAGCTTGTATTAAAATGAAGAAATGTTAATTTAACTTGTGTTCCGTGCTGCCGTTGCCTGAGGTAGACTACATTCAACTTTGGAAACTTTATTTGTTTTTTTCCAAATTTGTTCATAAAAAATGCATTTAATTCAAGGACGTATAATTTAGTAGGGGTGCAACTGAATTGTTCCTAGCAATAATTTTGAGGTGTGGCAGTAATCAGGCCTGGGTGTGGCTAGAGAAATTTAACTCAGGTGTGATAAACCACAGTTTTAACAGGGGGGCAAACACTTCTTCACACAGGGCCATGTAGTTTTGGATTTAGTTTTCCCTTAATAATAAAAACCTTCATTTAAAAACTGCATGTTGTGTTTACTTGTGTTATCTCTGACTAATATTTAAATTTGTTTGATGATCTGAAACATTAAAGTGTGACAAACATGCAAAAAAATAAGAAATCAGGAAGGGGGACAACACTTTTTCACACCACTGTATATATACAGACAACTTACCTCTATCCCACGACAGTTTTCCAGCATTCGGTTTTGCTCCTTTGGCCATTATATCACAGGCTCAACTTTTTCCGTACTACGACGAGACCTGTACTGGGGATTTTTCGTATCAAATATATTTATTTTTAGAATTAATTTCTACATGAATGGATTAAGCAAAGCAAGTATGTTCATGTCTGAGATTCATTTTGGCATTTATCTCTATACACATAGGCTAAATAACAGAACAAATATTTTGACTGTCCCTTATACTGGGCTGATTATACTTTATTATAAGTATCAGTATATACTTATATAATTATTACAATATGACAATATTTTTGGTGAGTTTATAATGTAATACATTTCTCATAATGTAATAATTGTTATTACATTATGAGCTCAAGATTTTATTAAGTTTTGAGAAAATTATTACATTATGAACATTTTATTACAATAATAATGTAATACTTATTACATTATGTGCAGTTATTACATTATGAGTTGCTACAGGCGCCCATGGCGGTAAAAAATACACTCTAGTTGTCCACCTACTGTATGGTCTTTATGTGGGGTATCAGAGTTCTAACCTGCAAAAGAGTTAGAATATTGCATTATTGTGGTTGCTTTATTATGGTTACATTTAATGCAGTTAGTTTGTATAGGCTATATGGATAAATTATGCAGTGTGTAGCATTTTATTTCCCAAACAATTATTTCAGAATGTTCATATTCAAGGAAGACAAATGTCAAGATTCATAAGGCTCAAATTGTGAAAGAATGGCCACCATGTCTTCAAACATGGTTGTTTAAGAAATGAAAAGCTACAGTACACACTGCATCAGTTATGGTTAAAAGAATCTCTATCTATCTATATACTGTATCTATGTAACTGTCTCTGTTCAGACCCAATTAAACGGTATTTGTTGCCCATATTCAATTCAATTCAATTCAATTCAAGTTTATTTGTATAGTGCTTTTAACGATACAAATCGTTGCAAAGCAGTTTTGCAGAAAATTAAGTTTCTACAATATTTAGTAGTAGCTTATCAGTGGTGACTGTCAGTTAATGTAAATATGGCAGAAATGTATGGACAAATCAATTAAAGATGTAATCAAACAGACGATGAACACTATTAACAGCAATTATTATATGATGCAATCAAACTTATAGCAAAGTTTGGTAGTTCTGTATGTTGTTTCAGGGTTGGCATCATCTGAGGTCCTCTGAGGGGTTGGCATCGTCTCTTCTCAGGTGTTCTGGATCCAGACTGAAGCTTGTGTAAATCCTAGTTACCACTGGATGTCAATCAATAACAGAGAAACAAATAGAGACAAAATTATCGTAGCTACTGTTGAGAGAGTGTGTCTGAACCCCGAACGTTATCAGGAAGGCTATTCCAGAGTTTGGGAGCCAAATGCGAAAAAGCTATTACACATATTACACATCACTTTTTTTGTACTGTCACACTGCACTGTAAACGTGTATAAGGTTTTATCACTGTAACTGTAAATGTAACTGTTTTACCAGACCGATAAAGGATTGTCAATTACACAATGTAACAAAAATTTGCTTCACTTTCACATTTTTTATGGTTCTTCTGTAATGCTGTGGTGCTAATTATTATTGTACTATTTATTTTCATGTATCATCAATATTTTAAGTAATGCTGCACACCTGTTAAATGTTTCAAGTCTAAAATATGGTGTAATACTTAGCTTAGCGTAAATGCAAGCACAGGCTCATTGACATTTATCCTGCTTGAATTTGTTCTAAATCAGAAACGCACATAACTTAATTACTAAATTTGCATCTGTGAATATGAAATGTTTTAACTACAGTGTTTTTCTTTAATTTTCCGTCGACTGCAGCCATCAAACGTAACACATCGGCGAGGCAAAGCTGACGGCTATTTGTGAAAATGCGCTTTGAAGCGTTTACTTGATAACTTACATACGCTATCTCTCTTACACTGTCACACACACACAATCCTCAGTCTCTCTCTCTCTCACACACACACACACACACACATCTTTGTTGCAAATGCCCACCACAAGCATGCCCTGTGCAAATTCCCACTATTCTGCTACTTTTATTACCAATATATTAAGAGCATATGGTACAGTCCATGATTTATTACTGAGGTTTCTTTTTTTTCTCTCTCTCTCAACAGATGTCTTTTCAAGATAAACCCCGAGAAGGGATCAAAAGTAGAAAAGAACACATCAAGAAAGCAACTGGCAGTCAGTCTAAAGGTTCTTTCCCTGATGAACGAAATTGTGGACTATGAATGGAAGGAGTAAAAACTTTCAGAAGAGTGTCAAATATCCCTCCATTACCTTGCAGAAATTTTTGGCAGTGTCACAGACTTTGAAACCACTTGTTTGAAAACTTGCTTTCGTGGTTTAATTATTTGTTTTTTTTTTCACGACTCATCTGTTGATGACTAATTTATCTGTTCACAAGTGGTTCACTCTTTAAGGCAGTTTAATTATTTTTAAACTGCCTTAATCATATTTGTATAAAAAATTGCTATATTGTTGCAGTTCTGAACAATTTATTATATTGTTGCAGTCATGAACTAATTTTTATATTGTTATATTGTTACAGTTGTGACATAATTTTTATATTTTAAATTTTTATATAGGTATATTGTGGCCATTATGAACAAACTATATTGGTACATTGTTGTAGTTGTGATCTCTATTACTAGTTTTAAAACAACTTTAAAGTAAATTTTTGAAAATAACAACTATATTTTGCACTTGTGGCTGATTATTTAAGTTATGCCAGTGCTCAATTTAATTGGTAATTTCATGGTTTTTACATCATTTTCCACAATATGTAATATCCTTAATTTAACATTAAAAAGCTCAAGAAAATCTCATGTGAAATTACAGCTAAAACCTGTAGTTTGAACTATGGAAAATGACTGTAATTTTACGTGTTTGTTAAAATAAAAATATTAGTGCAGATAATGTACTTGAAACAGATATTTCAAATTAAAATGCATTATATCACTAAACTAATTTTATTAGAGTAAACTGTTGTAACATCTGGAATATAATTTTGTTTCAAGTATGAATATGTGGGAAAAAAAATAAGTGAATGCAAATAATATTTTGTATTTATGTATCTGTTTGTTAATTCAGTTGCTATTTAGCCGATTGATTTGCAATTTAATTTCACAGCATCAATCTGAGAGATAGAAGTGAACATTTGCACCCAAATGTTTCTATTGGATATTGAATCTATGATACCTGTGGTTCAAGATTGTCTGCCATAAGTGCTGCTATGGCATCATTGAATGGTCATGTGTTTGCAGCAGGAGACAGATACAATGGACAGTTTCCTATACATGCTATCACAGGAGAAACAGAAACTTTAGCTAAGCTGATTCTGTCCAGAACTACAGGACCATTTAAAATTCTAGTGGTCAGGAACAATTACACTTATAGGAACAATTACACTATGTAACGGCTATGGAGTTTTATGTTTTGTTTCAGTTTCTGTTCTCCTGCCCTGTTTATTTCTGTTGCCCTAGTTCTGATTGTTTCCTCATTTGTTTCCATGGATTTTGATAAATAGCAGTTGTCCTTTGTTAATTAGCCCCATTATATATACTCCCTGTTTATTTCAGTTCATTGCCAGTTATTTGCTTTACATTTGTGTTATGCTACGCCTGCTCCTGGGATTTCTGGTAGATTTATAATTTAAGGACTTTTGTAGAATATTCTCCGTCATCATACGCTTTGTAGAGCAAAATATGTTACAGAATAACCGGCCTAAAAAGTAGAATATTTTGCTGCACTTCTCTTTCTTTTTCTTTGTGTCTGTTTTTTTCTCCTTTAATGGATTTACCAGCCGTTCAGCTCCTTTGCCTGGAGCTAGAAGATTGATCCCTCGAGGAACACACAAGAGATTTTTTTTAGATCTAGCCTACCATACACACTACCCAGTCAGCTGCCTATGTACTTTTTAGTACGTCAGATTAAACACCTCGATGAAGGCAAAGCTGTTTGGGGATGGTCCTCGAGTGTCGCCACATTTATGGAGTGGGTGCTGGTGAGTTGTGGATCACAGTTCACCATCGGCACCGTGGAGAAGGATTTCATCAGCCCCACTCCCGATCCAGAGCCCAGCCAGCCATCACCATCATCCCGCTGTACAGAGTGTATGCCAGAGCCCACTGCCGAACATCGCCCCAGATTCCAAGCTCGATGAAACGTCTGACCAGGTGCGTGAGCCAGCAACAAAGAGTGTCTTGGTGGGAGTCCTCGTCGAGATCAAGGGAGGGACTCTGCCCACACTCCAGCCACTGAGGGTGAGCTGCCGCAGGCCTCTGGAAAATATTATGAGGAACTAAAAGACATTTTTAATGTGGATTTTATAGACTGGTTTTGTCTAAATACCCAATTATCCCCGCTGGTCCACCCAGCCCTGAATCTCCTATGTCTCCACTGGTTCTTCCCAGCTCCTGTTCTCCTATGCCTCCGCGGGTTCTGCCCAGCTCCTGTTCTCATGTGCTCCCTCCCAGCCTCACTCTCCTCTCCTAAAATCAACCAGTTCCTCAGCCCTGTTTCTGCTGGTTCCTATCAGTCCCTCAGCTCACCCCCAGTCAGTGCCAGCTAGATGCTTTGTTTCGCCTCAGGCCTTCCAGTGTCCAGAGCCACTTAGGCGTGAGGATCCCCTGTCTCTGCCTCCAGCCTCCAAGTCCTGGACTCCACCTCAATCCTCCAACCCATCGGCTCCATATTGGCTAATGGCTCCCTCGTCTCCACCGTGGCCTGTCATCCCACCAGCTCTGCTGGGCTCCCTTGTCCCTCTGGCTCCGCCTTGGTCAGTTGTCCACCTGCCTACATTTTGGGACTTCACTTCTCCGGTTTTGCCTCATGCCTCTATCCCTCTGGCTCTGTTGGGCTCCTCCCTCCCTTCCGGCACCACCTTGGTCCTGTCGCTCCAGCTCCGGCTCCAACACTGACTTTTGGATCCCTACCTCCGCCTCTGTCATCTGAGCTGTCTTCTCTGCCGTGGCCCTCCGGAACATTAGTGTCACCCTGGCTCCGTGGCTCTCTGTCTCCATCCTGGGCTCCTCTTCCATCTCAATCAGTCGGCCCCTGGTGTAGTTGTGACGAGTCTGTTTGGCACCGAACCGCACACGAATAGTTTTACCAATCACGAAAGAGACAAAAATTGACGTCACAGAATCGTAGTTGGAACTCTGTGAATAAAAGAGGAAACGGAAATGGGGTAATGGTGTGGTACAAAGAGTGAGTTGTATGTGGCGTGATAGTGGGTGCTGTCTATCTTAACGTCGCTGCCGCTGCCGCTGCCACCGCCACCGCCGCCGAGTGAGTCACGTTGTTGAATCAGATGCAAGAGAGGTTTAATAACGCCAAACAAAGGAATTACTTCCTGATACAGACTGCAGAAAGTGGCCTGGTCGTTTATTGGAGCATTGCCTGTTCCTGTTCCTGGTACGGACGAATGGATTGTCAGCCGGGCTTGGTCTGACTCGCGTCTCCGACGCCGATGCCACCTGCAGCGTGTTTCCGGATCTCATGTGGGTTTACTAACCCAAGGTGTTTTCCTCATTCACTGGACAAAGACGGTTTATCCACTGCACTTTCAGCTCTCCTCTATCCACGTGCTGATTCCAAAAGCGACGACGACTCAGGTACTCTCTAAACCCACGTCCTCTTCTTCGACTTCCCACAAGTTTCCCTACACAGCCGTCTGGCAGCGTTTGCACATGCACACACACACATTACACACACGAACATCGAGCAAACATACATTTACATGTACTTAAAGTTTTTGTTGTTGATGATTTGTTTTTGTTTTTTTAAACTGATGTTTTTAAACTTGTGATTTTTGAATGCTGTGATTATTGAAACTGAGAGTCCAATACTGCTTCGTTTCCTTGAAGGTTTTTTTGTTGTTGTTGTTGGAAACAAACTTTTTTACCCATGAGCTAATAAGTTGACGCTACATTAGAGGACTCTGTTTAAGTGTGAACGGTGTGATTCATTGTGAAAACTGAACTGTTCTTGTTATAATTGAACAATATATTCATTACAATTTCGCAGCTACACCTTTGCATGATTCTTTTACTTTGTGTTGACATTTTTTGTGTGTAATTGGTGGTTTCAGTTATCCTGGTTGGAAGTTGGAAATTAATCCAAATTCTAAATTCTAACTGGTAGGTTGAATTCTACCTGGCACCCGAATTGGTAATATAATATTGTAAGGAATTCATCTTTAAGTTAAAATTCCTATTTTTGGGTGTTCCACCGTTACATAGTCAGCCCTAACTCCACCATGGCTCCTCCCACCATCAACTCCACCATGGGTCTCTGTCCTGACTGGGTTCTGGATCCCCATCTGGCTCCTCCTGCTCCTGGCTCCTCCCACTGTCTTCGCCGCCCCGGCATCTCCTGTCTCCGCTTCCTGTTCCCTGTTCCTCGCCTGCCCTTCATCCACCTCCTGAGCCCCCAACCTCCTTCCTCAGTTGGACCATTTGTGGCGTGAGGAAGCACCTTCCAGGAGGGGGATCTACTGTAATCGTTATGGACTTTTGTGTTTTGATTCAGTTTATGTTCTCCTGCCCGGTTTAGTTCTGTTGCCCTAGTTCTGATCATTTCCTCATTTGTTTCCATGGATTTTGATTAATTGCAGCTGTCCTTCATTAATTAGCCCCATTGTATATACTCCCTGTTTAGTTCAGTTCATTGTCAGTTATTTGCTTTGCATTTGCGTTGTGCTATGCCTGCTCCTGGGATTTCTAGTGTTTATTTCTTGTGTATTTATCATTAAAGGACTTTTGTGGAATATTCTCATCGTCATACACTTTGTAGAGCACAATATATTACACACTAATTATTTGAATAATTACTACTCTGATGACTGTTTTATTGTTTTGTGTTTTTCAGATAAGTCACTCAGCTTCATGTACTTCATACTGACCCTTCTTTCTTTAGGACTATGGCTAGTGATTTCCACCAGAGCAGAGCTCTTGCATGCATAGGCTGTCAGATATACTAACCCCTCTTTCTTTAGGACTATGGCTAGTGATTACCACCAGAGCATAGTCAAGCATTTAGGCTGGTCTTGGGTGAGAGCTGGGAATAGTGATAATGACAGTTGAAACTATTGAATGGCCATATTTCTGTAAATAGCCCAAGAGGAGGGGATTTGTATCGAGTACTCTGTGACATTCTCCCGAACAGAGGTGGAAAAACTCCAGAAAGTGGTAGACACAATTAAAAAAAGCACATCAAAATTGATTGTTGTATTTGCTTCACTTCTTGACATGGGCTTACTTATTGATCAGTTAAATATTCAGAACATTACAGGCCTCCAAATAATTGGTGTGAAATCATTGATAACTTTGAAGAGTTTGATCACTGTAGCAACTAGGGCTGGGTGGTATGACGGTATATATATCGTTACCACGGAAGAAAGTGTCTATTGTTAGAGATTTTACTATATCGTGTATTCCGCGGTATGCAAATATATATGCTTAACATAGTACTACTTAAAAGTAATATACACCTTGGAGTGACAAGGAAACATGCATGAATGAGAAAATAAAGAGTGGGAGGCACTTGATAGTTATTAAGTGCAATAAGCAGTGAAAGAGAACTCAATGTGGTGCTCGCGCTGACTGACGTGCATCTCAGACTGCATGCGATCGCCAATTTGGGACTTGCATGATGTTTAATAAAGTTATTAAGCGCAATAAGCAGTGAAAAATAATTTCTCGGTTACGTATTGTAATCCTCGTTCCCTGAAAGGAGGGAACGGAGACATCACGTCGGTGATTGACGAATTGGGAATCTCGCCAGAGAGACCAATCTACTTCGAGTGTAATCTAAACGAGCCAATGCACATTGGCATGCGATGATTGCATCCAGCTGTCGCTGATCGCAGTGCGAGTATAAATATGCAGCAGATGCACCGCATACTCAGGTTTTCGGCTGAGAAGCCGAGCCGGTGACCCGGCCACTCAGCGGTGCTACAGCAGCTGTGGCGATGGGACATGATGTCTCTGTTCCCTCCTTCAGGGAACGAGGGTTACAATACATAACTGAGACATTCCCTTTCAGTTGGCCCTTTTCGACATCACGTCGGTGATCGACAAATTGGGAAACCCTTCCAAAGCACCACGGATGCTGCCCCTTCCAGTGTCCTGTGTGAGCCTCCTGTGCCCCCTTTTTGGAGTAGGCCCAGGGCTCGCAACAAGAAGACCAGTCACTGTTGTCGTAGCTCTACCCACTCAGTGAGATTGGATAAGACTGGGAAAACATGCCCGTTCCCCTTGGATCAGGAACGTTGCGGAAGCCCCATCCTTCCCGAAGGAGGTTTCAGAAGCACTTACGCATATGGAAACCGTTTAGGTGCATTTAGAAGATTTAGAGGTGATTACAACTCTCTTGGGAAATGGCAGAAAGTCTGCTGGGGAAACATGGGATCTGAGGCTATACCGTGAACTTTACACATATGGGATCCACTTAGGTTTCTACATATGGAACCCAGCCCTCTACCGGTTCTCAAGGATTCATCGAATGAGGGCCTGGCACCGGACATTCCGCCACGTCTGGCTGCTGAGGGCATGGAGAAGCTCGACAGGGTCTACAGTACGGACTCTCTGGAGGGGTCTTAGCACGCCGACACTAAACCGAGGCCTCTCGGTGCTTCTACCCGTTGAGGTGAGAACACAGGAGGATACCAGTACAACACGAAGGCTATAGAACCTATCAACGTGTTGGGGGTCGCCCAGCCCGCAGCTCTACAAATGTCTGTCAGCGAGGCCCCACGAGCCAGCGCCCAGGAGGATGCAACACTTCTAGTAGAGTGAGCTCACAACCTGAGCAGGCAGGGCACACCCTGTGCTTGATAAGCCAGGGTGATGGCATCCACTATCCAGTGGGCCATCCTCTGCTTGGAGATGGCATTCCCCTTCTGCCGGCCTCTGTAACAAACAAAGAGCTGTTCTGAGGTCCTGAAGCTTTGTGTCCAGTACACGTACAATCAAAAAAGCGCGGACGGGACAAAGCAAAGCTAAGGCTGGGTCTGCCTCCTTGCAGGTTCACCACCTGATCCCTTAAGGGAGTAGTAGGAACCTTGTGCACATAGCCGGACCGGGGCCTCAGGGTAACCTGGCAGTCAGCCGGCCCAAACTCTAGGCATAATTCGTCAACCGGAAATGCATGCAGGTCCCCTACCCTCTTGATGGAGGCCAATGCAACCAGGAGCAGAGTCTTTATTGAAAGAAACGGTAGCTTGACTGACTGCAAAGTACTTTGAGCACCAGACACAGGTCACAGGTCCCAGGTCCCAAGAAGGTATAGAGGGAGGTTGAGGAGGGTTCAACCTTCTCGCTCCCCTAAGGAACCTGATGACCAGGTCATGCTTCCCCACCGTTCTCCCCTCCACAGGGTCGTGGTTAGCGGAAATAGCAGCAACGTAAACTTTAAGGCTGGAGGGAGACAGCCTTTGCTCCAACCCTTGCTGCAAGAAGGAGAGCACAACTCTGATTGGACATCTTCGGGGGTCCTCTCAACGAGAGGAACACCACTCGACGAACAGGTTCCACTTCAAGGTGTAAGTGTGTCTCGTAGACAGTGCTCGTGCCGAAGTGATGGTGGCCACTACCTCTTGGGCTAGGTCACCTAGAACCTCTGCGTTCCGTCCAGGGACCAGACATGAAGTTTCCAGAGGTCTGGACGCAGGTGCCACAGGGTGCGGTCTCTGAGTCAGTAGATCATTCCTCAAAGAAGGAAAGACTCTCCCAGTCAGCAGTCAACTGATAGGACTTGCTCCTGAGCATGACAAAGATTCCAACCTGATCAGAGTGGGTGGCAGACTTAGAAGATGTGACTCTTGCCAAAGATGTTTTACATCCTGTGGTTCTATCTCCGACTCATCCAGTGGCAAAACTCATTAAAGGGGTGGTTCACTGGTTTGTTTCTAGGCTTGATTGTGTTTATGGGGTGCAGTCTAACATGTGTTAATGCTTCAGTTTAAAAAAAAAAAGCATTATTTTTCACATAATTTACCTTTAATCCACACCGCTCTGTCCCTTCTCTGAGAAACGGGCTGATTTTTCCTGTTTTTATGAAGCCCCGCCCTCAGAAATAAGCGATGGGCTCTGATTGTTTAGCTAGCCCAGTGTGTTGTGATTGGCTAAACCGCCTCTAGTGTGCGTCTAAACGTCCCGCCCCGCACCTCATGTGCACCATAGCTATGTGAAAATAAATGTATAATTGGAACAGTTCATTGTTGGAACTGAGGTGAATGAGAGAGAGAGAGAGAGCTGTGCAGAGCATGTGTAGAGCAGGGGAACGTGAGGAACAGTATTGAGAACCGCTGCTTTAGAACATTGATTTTGAAACTTGTGAATCCATTAGAATTGTAAGAAGACAGAATCACGATTCATATATGAATAGATTTTTATGTGCACCTCTAGTATTCTCTTCCTCTTCTCTAAAGCAGCGCAGCATGGCCTCGCCCCCTTTGCTGCCTTTTCCCGAGGGCGGGGTTTATCTGGGTTTGTGATGTCACGAACCCGGGAAGTAACTCGTTGTAGTCCCTACAAGCCGTTTTTGTAGGCATTAAACTGCCAGAATTTTAAAAGACGATATCTCCATTTGCATTGAACTTTCTGCTTCGTAACTTTGCAGATATTGTTTATGCTCAAACAGCAACATTACACACTAACTAACGTTAAAAAGGTGAAATCTCAATCAACCACCCCTTTAAGCATTATGACACCCAGTTACTTCATCCAGGACCTGGAAGGGTGTATGCTGAGCTACGACGGAAGTTCTGGATCATGCGAGGGAGAGAGACAGTAAAGAAACATCAGCGTTACTGCCTTGAATGTCAAAAGTGGAGGGGCTGACTAGAAATTCCAAGGATGTCAGACATTCCGCCTTGCAGTCTTAGGTTATTAAAACCTCCCTTTCACTCCTCTGGGGTCGATTGTTTTGGTCCCTTTACAATAAAAGTGGTCCGTCGCATGGATAAAAGGTGGGGTATTCTTTATAAATGCCTCACCACTCGAGCCATCCACCTTGACCTTCTGGACCATATGGACACTGATTCGTTCTTGTTGTCCCTCAGACGCTTTATTTCACGTAGGGGAAAGCGCTACGAGCTTCTGTCCGATCAGGGAACCAATTTCAGAGGGGGGAGTAGTGAATTGGAGGAAGCTTTCAGTCAGATGCAACCCACCCTCAGGGATCGGCTAGCCAAAGAACAGATCAGGTTCCGCTTTAATCCACCCAGTGCACCTCACTTTGGGGGGTCCTGGGAAAGAGAAGTGAGGTCTGTAAAAACAGCCCTACGGACCAATCTAGGCGCTCAGATTGTCACTGAAGAGGTCTTGAGGATGGTCTTAGTAGAGATTGAAGGTATCTTAAATTCAAAACATTTGGGTTATGTCTCTAGTAATATATCCAGATCCTGTAACACCGAATTCATTGCTCATGGGGCAGCCTGACTCCTCCCTACCTCAGGTAGTCTATCCTGAGTCTGATCTGTTCACTCGGAAGAGGTGGAGACACAGTCAGATTATCAGTGAACACGTCTAGAAGCATTTTGTGCATTACTTTCTGCCAATGCTACAGGCGCGTCAGAAATGGAACAGAGAGAGAGAGAACATTACAGTCGGAACTGTAGTTCTTATAGTTGATGAGCAGTTGCCGAGAGCACTCTGGCGCGTGGGTACTGTTTCATCCGTCATTCCTAGCTCTGATGGTAGAGTTAGAACAGCTGTTGTTAAAGTGAAAGAACATACTTACACTCGACCAGTTGCTCGATTGATTAGACTACCTGCTTTACCGCAAGATACAAATGTTACGCAGTAGATTTTGACAAATTTGTCTACCAAATATGGGGGCGACTGTAAAAAAGCCCATGTTCAGTTCGTGTTCCTTTTATTATAAGGGCTTTACAGCTGTTATGTTGGTCTTTAAAATTGAATTGAGGAGGCGTGATTTATTCAGCGATTGCGCGAAGTAGCAGCAAAATAAGGTGGATTAAAGTCTCTTTCTGAAGCGCCTTCACTTTGTGAACTGCAGGGGGGAATATTGTAATCTTGATTGGCCGTGGATGGGGTTTAATTATCCCAAACTTCTCGCAGAAGTTTCGTTTGTGATAATTCTTGTATGTGCATCATTGAAAAACATGAGTTTCATTTAAATGTTCATTATATTATTATCATGTCATTTATTCACTGTTTAACTTGATGTACTGCTGTTGCATTATATTTATTTAATACGAGTGCGTAGTTACCTGATTAAGAGAGATATTAGCGGTGAACATGATCGCCCATCATGTGACCGTAATGACTCAGCATTTTCTGTTGTGTAGCTAGCGTTCATCGCACATTTATGTGGTTTTCTGTTAATGATTAAGTTTATTTTGTCTATTATAGAACCATTTTCGAGAGTCATGCAGATCAACAGGATAAATATTCCGTAATACAAATCACAGACTTATATACACTGGTATTTGTCATCTCTGAGGATTCTTCGTGCCTCAGAGGACCTGAGACTGCAGCCTAAAGACCAGTTTCATATCGCTATCCTGACATTGGACGTCTTAAAAGGACTGTAGAGACCAACACAGACTGTTGCAATAATTGTTTTTCACTACCTAATTGTGAAACCAGCTGACATCTGTATCCTTAAAGCTCGCATCTGTTGAAATAATTCCTTTATTGTGATTATTATTTTGTGCAGGCCTATGCTCTTTATATGGTGTTTTCTTTGCATTGTTGTGATTTATTGATGGTGAATATGTACATAGTATATCTGATTATTGCTATTCAACATCTTAAAGAGTAAATTAGTACAACTGACTGCTCTTCATTTCTCTCGTGGTCATTGGACATCCACTGCGGTAATCGACCCTCTGAGACGGTTGGCACCGTAATAGTAATTGGTGCAATTCAGTTCCTTTCAAACACACAGCAATGACATTCAACTTATTGTCACCAAAAGGAGAATACAGCTGTTTACTCAGTCCTATTCAATAAATCCCATGAAAATATGGAGAGAAATAATATTAATATGGTCTGGCTGTTCCTACAGTTGGCTAAGGTTGTTTTTTTTGGTTTTTTTTTATACAATGATCCTTGGCCTTATTGCATTGGACATCAAACATAGACAACAAAGGAATACATGCAGAACTAGTGCTAGTTCTATATAATAAAATAAATATTTACAAAGGTCTTTATTTACCTTTATCTGTACATACTTTTCAAGAATCCAAATTAATAGATTAAACAAAGGTTATGTAAAATATATTTTGAGAAGTATTTCCAAAGGCTTTACTAGATATTATCTAATCTCCACTATTCCAATATACTACTGTCTGACAATGTGAGAAATCTGAGCAAATTAGCTTGACTTTATCCCACCCCTATTTGACCTGACATGTCTTATCTTGCTGTCATTTCTTGCCCCATCATTTTATTGGCCACATTCTCAATCATTCTTCCAGAATAATTACGCATATAAAAGTACAAATAATGTATCATGCCATTTGCATTTGGCAGTCACAGTTGAGATCACAGTTGAGCCTTTGGGATGTTCATCTTTCTTTACACATTCTTGCTTTTCCATCAGCTTCATACCAAAGCAGGAAACACTCTTTGTCGAATAATGGGAGACCCTCAGTATCCGCTGTTTTCCAAGGACGGAGACTTAACCATTGGAGGACTTTTTCCAGTCCACAGCATAGAAAAATTACCTTCATTTGATTTTACACAAAAACCTCAGCTTATATCATGCTCCAGGTTTGTTACATTTGAAACAATAGAGCAGATAATGTATCACAAAAGGTCATTTTAAATTAAAATGCAATATATCTATATATATATATATATATATATATATAATAATATGGTGTTACACTTTTTTTAAAAAGCTTTTTTAGCTTGTGACTTTTTAAAATGTAGTTTCTATGTAGCCTACTGATTTAATGAATTTAATTTTGCAGTGTGTATCTGAGAGATTTTCGACTGGCACAAATCATGATCTTTGCCATTGAGGAGATTAACAGAAGTGAAAGTTTGCTCCCAAATGTTTCTATTGGCTACAGAATCTATGATTCCTGTGGGTCAAGACTGTCTACCATGAGTGCAACTATGGGACTGATGAATAGTCAGGAATTTGGAGCAGGATACAGATGCAATGGCCAGTCTACTTTACATGCTATCATTGGCGAATCAGAGTCTACCGCGACAGTGATTCTCTCCAGAACTACAGGACCTTTTAAAATTCCAGTGGTAAGGATCAATAACACTGAATGTTTAACACAATTGCAGATGAGAAGTATCACTGTTTCTTGTGCTTTCTTTTTCAGATAAGTCACTCAGCATCATGTGAATGTCTCAGTAATAGGAAAGATTACCCTTCAGTCTTCAGGACTATGGCTAGTGATTACCACCAGAGCAGAGCACTGGCATCCATAGTCAAGGACTTAGGCTGGTCTTGGGTGGGAGCTGTGAACAGTGACAATGAATATGGAAACTATGGAATGACAATATTTTTGAAAATAGCACAGGAGATGGGGATTTGTGTTGAGTACTCTGTCAAATTCTACCGAACAGAGCCAGAAAAACTCAAGAAAGTGATAGACACAATAAAAAAAAGCACAGCAAAAGTGATGATTGCATTTATTTCACTTCCTGAAATGGGCTTACTTACTGATCAGTTAAGTATTCAGAACATTACAGGCTTCCAAATGATTGGAGTGAAGTCATGGATAACTGTAAAGAGTCTGATCACTCCAAACAGTTATCGAGTGCTTGGAGGGTCACTGGGGTTTGCTGTGAAAAAAATCAATGTTGAAGGGTTTGCAGATTATATCTTAAAAGAATTCTGGAACACAGCTTTTCCATGTTCACAGACCGAGGGGAATTTTTCTCAATATGCATTAAGTTGCAGCAGATATGAGGAACTACTTTTACTAAAAAATTACAATGAAGATGTGCCTGAACAAAGATATGCAAGCTATGTCTACAAAGCAGTTTATGCTGTCGCTCATTCACTACACATTCTACTCAAGTGCAAAGAAAAAGAAGGTTGTGAGAAAGGCCTGACAATACAACCACAGCAGGTAAAAGATAAAAGAAAGGTGAATAGTAGAGAAAATTAGGGAACCATCTGTTAAAATGCCTCTGTGATAATGTCAATGTATTTTATTGACTAGATTGTTGAGGCTCTGAAGCAGGTAAATTTCACCATAAAGATGGGGGATCGTGTGTGGTTTGACAGCACTGGTGGCGCAGAAGCCCAATATGACATTATCAATTGGCAGCAGGACTCAGATGGTTCAATACAATTTAAATCAGTGGGATACTATGATGCCTCACTGCCCCCACACCAACGCTTTGTGTTTAACACTGAAAACATAATCTGGGCTGGAGGACAGCTGGAGGTAAATGGCAGTAATATGTTTGTCTTTAGTTGTTTCTTTAAACTGAGGAAACATAAACACAATAAATACATCAATAATAATAATAATATTGATCACACAGAAACGGCTAATAATAAATGACAAACAGCTTAATATTACTTTTAATAGCATGCACTAATTTAGATTACTTTAAATTCACTTTTCAAAATATTATATGTTAAATTTTGTGACTTTATAATATTAACTGGCATTGGAAATGCAGATCAAAATGGCCATTTGGCAATATGTTTTTATCAAGTGGAAAAAAAGCAATAACAGAGTTTGAGTTTTGAACAAAGTGACAGTAAAAGTAAAAAAAATTCTGTGATCACTATTACTAATATATGTATTTTATTTATTTATTTATTTATTTACTTACTCACTTACTTACATGCAGAAGCCAAGGTCTCTGTGCAGTGAGAGCTGTCCTCCAGGCACTAGGAAGGCTGCACAGAAAGGAAGACCTGTCTGCTGTTATGACTGTATTCCATGTGCAGAAGGAGAAATCAGTAATGAGACAGGTAATATCATAGCCCATCTCATTCATGTAAATTGTTTTCCTTTGGTTCCTAACTAGTGATTGTAACTTCCTTTACAGATTCAAATAACTGCAAGCAGTGTCCAAGGGAATACTGGCCTAATGCTGAGAAAAATACATGTGTGCTAAAAGCTATAGAGTATCTGTTATTCACAGAAGTTATGGGTATAGTGTTAGTGTTTTTCTCACTCTTTGGAGTAGGATTAACTGCACTGGTGGCCATTCTGTTTTACAGAAAGAAGAACACCCCCATAATAAAAGCCAACAACTCAGAGCTGAGCTTCCTGTTGCTCTTCTCATTGACTCTGTGTTTCCTCTGTTCTCTTACTTTCATTGGTCGGCCCACTGAGTGGTCATGTATGTTGCGTCACACAGCATTTGGGATCACTTTTGTCCTCTGTATTTCTTGTGTTCTGGGGAAAACAATAGTGGTGTTAATGGCCTTCAAGGCTACACTTCCAGGAAGTAATGTCATGAAATGGTTTGGGCCTAAACAACAACGACTCAGTGTGCTTGTCTTTACTCTTGTACAGGTTCTTATCTGTGTGCTTTGGCTAACAATATCTCCTCCATTTCCTTACAAAAATATGAAATATTATAAGGAAAAGGTCATTCTTGAGTGCAGTCTGGGTTCTACTATAGGTTTCTGGGCTGTGCTCGGTTATATTGGCCTACTAGCTGTCTTTTGCTTCATTCTTGCTTTTCTGGCTCACACACTGCCTGATAATTTCAATGAAGCTAAATTCATCACATTCAGTATGCTGATATTCTGTGCTGTATGGATCACCTTTATCCCAGCTTATGTCAGTTCTCCAGGAAAATTTACTGTAGCTGTGGAGATATTTGCCATTTTAGCCTCAAGCTTTGGTTTACTTTTTTGCATATTTGCACCTAAATGTTATATCATCCTCTTTAAACCTGAAGAAAATACAAAGCAGAATATGATGGGGAAAACAACATATAATTACTGCTGAGAAATAAACGTGTTTATTAACTTTTATTATAATTGTTGTTATTATAATTATTATTTTTTAACAAAGAATGACTTTGAGATTATACTATTAATAAAAAAACAGGATATGTTTTTGAAATGCTGACAAGTCTAGCATATATCTTCACTATATTTTAAAAGGAAAATGTATAGTTTTTCTCTAATACATTTCTCTATACCCTTCGTTACATTTTCAACTGCAAAGCATAAAAAACAACAGCAAGAAAAACTATCAGTGATGCAAATTATATCTAGTCCGAAAATGAATGTTCTGAGCAAGTTGGTTCCTTTGGTTTCTTCTGTTAACTGTGTTCGCAATGAGGTCCAAATGACTCATTTTGCAATATAAATAAAGTTTTGGCTTAAAAATTATCAACCTGGAAATGGTTATTATGTTCAGTATGATTGTTATGTGTGATAAAATGCTGACAGAAAAGTCATTTTCGGCTAAACTATCCCTTTAAGGCTCACTGACATGGGCCCTGTCCCAAATGGCACCCTAAACCCTCGAGGTCTTCCTCGGCGGAAGCAGGGCCAGCACCGTGGGGAACGCTGGTGAAGGCTCCCTCCTCGAAGAGAGCCTTCCGGGAGTGAAGCGTACGCAGGGAAGCCGCTCGCAATGCCCTCGAGAGCCGACTCTGCTTGCTTCGCTCCCAAGCAAACCACGCACAGACTGTGTGTATGCCCGCTCATAATGTAGCGCGGGCAGGGAGGAACACACAGCCTATAACGCGATTTGCTCGCATCCTTTTTTAAGTGCTTTGTCTTACGGTGCGTTTCCAGTACAGCGTCAAATCTGCGTTCAGTGCCGCTGGCAACGCCACAACGCCACTGCTTTGGTGTGTGTCAAATTTAGGGCAGAGCACGCCTTTACGTCACCCGCCTGTGACGTCTCGCCCATCTATTGGACTGATTACACATGTGATTCAGAGCGTGGTCATGCTGAAGGCATTCCCTTAGCGTTTCGACGCTGCTCGAGTTCCTGAAGGGGAACACATGATTATTATTAATTAACCAATCATTATTGCCTCATTTTATTTATATAATGCATTTTAAGTCATTTTAAAGTCTGTTGTTCACTTAGGTCTGTTTTTATTACCACAAAAAAATATTAGGCTATCTGAATACTTCTTTGTTAATTATTATTTGAAGTAACAAAACCATGGTTAATTTGTGGTTACCATGGCTACAAGAACCATGATTTTTTTATTCGTAGTAAAACCACGGTTAATTTTTGTAAGGGAACATGAAAACTCAGAGAGAATATTAAGGCAGTTGCATTTGGTGGTGGTGAAATAATTACCGACATTAAAACACGTTATTAACATCAACAGACAAAAAAGTTTCACAGGATAATGAACGTACATGAAAATGATACACGGGCTCAAGGGTATAAATTTTGTCTAACAGTAGGGGGGGACAATAAACATACAATTTCTCAAGAGCAATATTTGAAGACACAAGGCGCGCGGGCGTTGTAGCATATTTTCTTAGCGATAGATGCTATTTACACTAAGTGAAAATAGCAGTATTTGTTTTGAGATATGCTATTTACACTAAGTGCAAATATGCTATTTATACTATATTAAAATAGCAGGATATTCTGCTAATTACTTATTGCCAATAGTGGCAATTATCTGCACCTCAGCATTGTAATACATTATAAAACAGTATGCAACTATTGAGTGTAAATTTTAATTTTAATTCAAATTATTAAATGGATGCCACCTTATTGGGACAAAAGCCCTCCCTAACCCTACCCAATACTTTTTCAACTTTTTGATTATTTCCTTCATTTTTATTAAAAAATAAATGCCTTTCTGATGTGATTTGAAATTTGAAATGGGAGAAAAAAAGTTGACCAAAAGGCAGATTCGAACCCGGGTCGATCGTGTCAAAAAGTGGATGACACGTGTTTCACCATCTGCACCACTTGAGCTGACATTTGGTGACTGTCTTTTGTAATGTTGACTATCCCAATCACACGTTGGTGGATGCAGTTCATGTAATAGCCTTTGCCAACGATTTTTTTTATTCCCAACAGTTAAACAGTTGCCCACAGAAAAAAAACATGGGGGAAATAAAAATATGCTGCAGCACCCCCACTTCACGCGCCTATGATGTATACACAGAGGAATGGCTTACTACTATTAGTGCAGCACGTGCCAAATTAGACCAACATTATGAAGCTGCAGGCCCGGAGGCCCAACTGCACACTCAGACCTGTATGCTCAGACCTAACGTTTCGTATTTCAGAAGGCGGGCCTTCATTTGATACAGGAACTATGACCAACATTATGAAGCTGCAGGCCCGGAGGCCCAACTGCACACTCAGACCTGTATGCTCAGACCTATCGTTTTTTTTAGACAGTGCCTCCTGCTGTTTGGATGAACATTTGTTTTGTAGCATGTGTACCGTAATAATTTCCAACATTATAAAACTTGTCCGTTAGCCCCATGTTACTTCATAACTGTTGTTATTCTTTCAATTGCAATAAAATTTTTTTTAAAAACATTATAAAACTGCTAGCAAGTAGCAACATCGGACACGTGAGTAAGGTTATTAATTTTATTAAAGCGATTCCTGAAAATTACCAGGTTTTATGGCATAAATCAATGTGACATCTTATTACACCAACAAACGAATAGCCTATTTTAGTATTTAATGATAGTTTAGATAGATAGTTCGACAAAATAAGCCGTGAATTTTGTTCTCCCCAGTTATTTTCAAACACGTGGTGCGTAACCTATTATTGCTAGCTTAGTCAGTGTTTGATTTGATCAAAATTAGTGTCGAAAGATAGCATTATTTTATAATATTTACAGCTTGCTCTTATTTTCTGTGTTATTGTACCATTCTGGGATACATAATATGTTTTCTAACAAAATAAAAAACGTTAAAGTAAAAATGTTAAAATAAAATGTATAATATATAATACAATTATTATTTGTAACATATTTTAGTACTATGTAGGTCTACTGTACGTATTACTGTATTAACTACTATTATTTCATACTAATATTACTACTACATTTACTATTAGTAGTAGTAGTATGTGTAAGAAAAATAATATTGCACGTTCTTTTTATTGTACTTTACAAATCTCAAAGTGCTACCACAGACAATAACAGTAACACAATAACAGTGTAACAATTAGAAATAAGTTCTGTAATAATTACAAATAAGATCTTTGGAATAAAATGCGGCCTTGAGTTTATTTTCATCAAAATATCAAGTAATCTGCGTAGAATTGACAATATGAGCTCTGTTGGGTTGTCAAAATAATTTGCGTATGACTTGTGTATTTTTTCCCAGATGGATATTACAATTCAAAAAGGGGGGTCTCTGCCAGAACTAATACAGTGCACCAAATGCTGCAGTCATAATAATATGATTTTCCGGTGAGAAATCAACTTAAAGAATTGTCATTATTTGGCTTTTACAACAGTTACATTTTTTGTACATTATTCTAAAATAAAATTGTTTGCTTTACTGATTTTAGGCTTTGCCACATCAGACAAGAGGGAATGATTGTGGTGTTTTTGTACTCATGGTAAGATTTACAATTGTTGAGTTAATTGATTTAAAGCTTTTGTAAACATCGTAAATGACTGTGTCTTCTCTCTTTCCAGTACACCCTCTCAATGGTGTGTGGCATTGGGTTTCAATTCCAGGAGGTAATTTTTTTTTTTTATGTAACCTTTATTTTACCAGGCTGTTTTTCTTGTCAGGATGGTGCTTTTATTTATCATAGCTAAACATGTAACTCAGGTGGTGGTGTATTTTATCTTGCTTTACTCTAAGCAACATTTCTTTCAAAAAGGGGCATGGTTGTTGCAAGCAGGGCCGTTTCTAGGCATAGGCGAGCTAGGCGGTCGCCTAGGGCACCACCAGCTGAAGGGGTGCCAACGAGTGCACGTACTGGCACTTTTAGCAGGGTTGTGATAAAGAGTGGCACGGTCACCCTGAAATATGACTGCCGCCCCCACTGGATCCCCCAACATTATTGGGCTAGAGTACTGTCAATCTGACAATGGGCATTATTGGGCTAGAGTACTGTCAATCTGACGATGCCTGTATGCCACTAGATCAGAGTGCTGTCAATTGCTGCCTGATTGTTGCATGCAAAGTTTGCATTTGGAGCGCTCAACAAGGCCATTAGATCAGTGGGCTCTGTCAGTGCTTTGGCAAGGTAACACTTTTTTTTTGCCATGCAACAAAGCTAAGTTCAAAGGTCAATTTAAAATATTGGCACAGTAAATAAAGTGCACAAAATCAGTATTTTTTTAGGCAGTATTTGTGGCACTTTTGTGGTACATTTGTCCAAATATTTGTGGCAGATTTGTCCAAAAGGTGTGCGTTTTTTGCGCCAATGCATTGTTAAAGGATCAGCGTGTCATGTAATATTCCCATATAAACTTTAACATCCAATTAAAAAATATCTGTACAGTGCATCTAGTGGCAACACAATGATATTACAGATACTAAATTGTGCAATAGGGATATCGCCTAGGGTGTCAAATTGGCTAGAAATGGCCCTGGTTGCAAGCACACCCAACATCATGTATTAACAAAAACATGTTGGTTAACTGTTAGACTAAACAGTCTTTCTTTCAGATGGATATGCCTATCATCCGCCGATGGTGGTACCTTCTACTCATGGAACGATTTCAAATTGATGGGTATTTCAGTATTTAAAAAAAGTTGATCTTTTAAATCTGTCAAATTTCTATTTGATATTGTGTCAATACAACAACTTAGAACACGAGTAACAAAACATCCTTAATATCTCTCTTACCTGTGACCAATTATTATGGATTTTGTCTTGCTTTAAAGCTATGGGCGCAGATTTGCTTTCTGGACTGAGGAGGCAAGAAGTGTATTGGAGGGAAAGACTCTGCCCCTTTTTAGGGTGGAAAGAAGAACCACATCCAATCTTCCGGCACATGTCCAAGCAGTTCAAGATCGGGACACGAATGAAAAAAGATTAGTGGACTTAATTCTCACATCAAAATCAGCAGATCAGCATTTGGTGGTAATGATGGTTCCACTTTAAATTACTCCTCCAGACTCTGATTATGGTCAACTTAAATATAGTCAAGTGACAATTTAACTATTATTTGCTAAATGTAATTAATGACTTGTGCATTTACATATGAAATATAATTTTCTTCTATGGCCCAAAGGATATACTCAGTGGGAAAAGGTCAAAGTGGTTTCCACTAAAACCCCGTTTTCAAGTGCCTGTCTACATTGAGAATGAGCAGTCCCTGACAATCCTTTATAACTACATGAAAGGAGTTCTCAATAAAACCCAAACGCAGCTGACCTACAATGATGAGGTGGAGTTCATTTGTGGATGTCTCCTCCCAAAGGTAAGCCCAAAACATGTTTGAACATGAGCATGTTTATGTTCTGCAGTGTGTGCATGTTTTATTTTATTAATTGGTTTATTTGTACAGGCCATCATTCATGGCCTCTGCGAGCTGCAGGGCTTGTCTTGGCAGGAGGCTGAAGAGATGTTCCTCCAGGCCCCCACTTATCACTCAAGGTGTTTTCAATTTTTGTTTGTTCAAAAACTGTTGGATTTTTGTGTTGCACATTTCTGACAACAGCATTTATCTTTTCTTTTAGTGAAGTTGAGGAATTTGACAGAAGAATTGCTCGAGAAATGAAAAATCTCCCCAACAAGAATGTAAAGCATTTATTTTATTTGATGTTATTTAATATGTAATATATACATTATTAACCCAATTATTTTTTTCACCATTTTTCTCTGCATTGTTTACAGCTCGATGACTTGTAGGACCTCATGAAAAAGAATACAAAAATAAAGTTTGGTGTGAGAAAATGACTCCGAGCACTATAATTTATTGTATGTAAATATAGAGTTAATGTTCATCCCCTAACTCAATACTAAAGAATGTGATAAATCCTTAATAATTAAGAAAACAATAAATGACTATGAAAATATTTAAGTAACTGAACAATTTCTATTTACAAATACAATTAATAAAAATAAACCAGACTTAATGCATTAAATCATAACCTAGTATGTGTAATATTTTATATAATAATGCATTCAGTCATAGCGTAATATTTTATAGTAGAAAAATTGTGTAAGTTGCAATCTATCAGCAATCGAATAGCATGCAGGTCTGAGTGTGCAGTTGTGCCTCCGGGCCTGCAGATAATCTTCCAAACAGCAGGTGGCACTGTCTGAAAAAAAACGATAGGTCTGAGTGTGGAGTTGGGCCTCCGGGCCTGCAGCTTCACCCTACTCAATTAGACAACTCCAAGCTGTTGTGGTCGCGCCGTGACAGCGCTCGTGTCCGTTGTATCCGTCACAGTGTTGCCAAGTCCGCGGTTTTCCCGTGGAATTGGGCTACTTTATCACTGTTGCTGCGGGTTGTTTTTCATGTCCGCGGGTTGAAGCGACCCCAATAACGTGTATTTTAGCCTACAGAACGCGATTTTTACCGGGGGACCCCTCGAAACGCGGTTAGAGTAGCAATTGGGCGGGTTTTGTTATGAAAACCTGGCAACCATTTCTCTGAAGCAGGTAACGTTATTATTGCTAACATAGCGGATTTATCGAAAAATACATTGGCATCATCTGTATTAAAGAGAAACTAATCACTTCATCCAATGTTTAAGTGAAGAAATTAGCCTTGACAGCCTTACGTACTGGACTTCCTCAACTATTGACTTTGTTCTCTCTCACAGGACTTGTGTGAGTGTAGGTGATGTAAAAGATGAAAGCAGGCATTTGGACCAAAGTGAGGCAAGGGAGGGGGAGACTCAAAATGTTTCTAAACTTAAAACACATTTTTGCCCCCTTTGTGTTGTTTTACTACTTACAATTGATTAAAGTATAAAACATTGTTATTTACAATGCACAGCATGGTTTTTAATCATATTTTACAACCCTCAGATAGGGGGGTCCTGTCCCCCCAGACCCCCCTGGGATTTCCGCCTATGCACGGGCTTCATCTTGTGCTTTTTAACTTTTTTTTTTCTTGGCGCTGGACTGCTGATGTCTTTTTCCGGGCATAGTTGTCCATCAATTATGATCATTTGCAGTTAGCCGCAAACATGAGGTGAGGGCAGGCGCGGATGCAGGAATGGCGCATCACGTGTGCTTAGCCTACTGACTACTGCGTTCATGTAAAATGCATTTTTTTTTAATTTGATAGATATATATATGTATATGTATATATATATATATATATATATATATATATATTCATGTTTATATTTTTATGTATGTATATGTATGTTATTATTAATATAGAACAAAATATATACTGTATATATTTTTTTGAGAGACTGGGATGGTGCCCCCCCTGGGAGTTGGTGCCCTACACAAACTGCATACTCTGTGTATAGGGAGCGGCGATACTGCTAGCCACAAATACTTTATGCTTTTAACTGAGAGCAATACAGATATCTGCATTTAACCACCAGTCTAAAGCAACTGAAGAAGCACATAAATTCACAGGCTTAAACGGGCTGGAGCCCAGGGGCCTACTGGCTGCAGGTAAATTATATTTTTTGAATAATTATTTGTATACATGGGAGTTTGCAGCAGTGACAACAGCAATCTATAAACAAACTCGCACACTCATAAATTTTCAGGACTTTCAACAGCATTCTTGGCAATGCCCTGCTGTGTGAAAGGAACCGACCAGACAACTAGTTCCCTTTCGAGGGAACTTCGAACTGCGTCCTCTAGGGGTCGCTATGGGGAACGCCTTCGGCGTGACCTGTGTCTGAAGCATACATCTAAACATGACAATGATATTGGCTGGCGACAGCCTATGGACGTCACTACCGGCATGACCACAGTATAAAAGGGCGCCGGTAGAACATGCCATCCTCTTCTTCGTCTTCACAACTGTTTGTTTGGAGTTGCGAATTTGGAGGTGAGAACAGCGATTCTGTTTGTTGTTATCATGGCGAGCACTAGCAAGGCGTTTAGGAAGTCTGTGGATCCGTGTCAGCTTTATCTGACATCCAATGACACACACGATCTTTGCATCGCATGTTTGGGCGAGGAGCACGCGCGTGACGTCCTCGAGGGGGCGGCATGCATTCATTGCGAGCTTTTCTCCATGAGAAAGCTCCGCTCTCGTTTGGCCCTCTTTTCGAGGAAAGAGGGGCAGCCATCAGCAGTGGACCTGGCCGATGAATTGAAGAAGGGGCTTTTGCCTTGCTCGTTCATCGGTTGCGGACGAGAGTGAGCTGTTGGAGGATGACGCTATTTCTCTGACGTCATCTGATCCAGCAGCTAGTGCTCTGCTGGCTCCCAGCCAGGAAAAGCAGGAGATGTTAGATAAGGACGAGGAAGTTAAGACTGAGTCCTCTAAAACCTCCTGCCCTGCGTACGAGGGGCTGCTTGAGGTTATGGAATGCAGAAGCGGAGTAGGAGGGTGGCGCCTCGCGGCCGGCTCGATGAGCGCTATCTTTCTGATCATAACCCTCCAGCCCAGGTGAGCCTTCCATTTCTTCCTGATCTTCATGTGGAGATAGAGAAGACTTGGAAAACTCCGTTCTCTTCGCGTGTCCACAGATTTCAGCAGTCTAGTTATGCCAACATCAATGGGATGCGCAAAAGCGGATATGAGAAGGTGCCTCCCATTGAAGAGACGCTAGCCTGCTATCTCGCTATGGGAGAAACATCTTCTCTTAGGACTCCCTCCTTGCCATCCAGACCCCTTCAAATAATATCTCACCTGAATGGCAAGGTGTACGCAGCAGCGGGTCAGGCGGCTGCTTCATTGCATACCATGGCAATTTTGCAGGCTTATCAGGCCGACCTGCTGAAAGACCTGGATAAAGGTCAGGGTCTTTCCCCTGATGAAGTGCCTGAACTGCGTCGTACCATGGATCTCGCTCTCTGTGCCAATAAGCAGACCGCGGCTGCCATAGGCAGGTCTATGGCAGCTATGGTGGTAACGGAGAGACATCTGTGGGTGAACCTGGTTGACATCGGGATGAAAGAGAGGGGCTTTCTCCTTGATGCACCGGTTTCCCTTTCTGAACCTTTCGGCACTTCTGTTGAGGTGGTTGTCGAGAAGTTTATGAAGGCGAAGGCGCGCTCAGCTGCTTTTAAGTCCTTCATTCCACGAAGGCCCATGTCTCAGCCCGAAAAAAGGGGTCCTGGCCTTGGTCTAAGGATCAAAGACAGGTCCAGAAGGCTAGTGTTGCGACTCGCGCCCCTGCTCCACCTGCAAGCAGGTCTAGAGGACGGCGCAGGTCGAAGGCTCAGAGGCAAGACTTGAGGGAAGTAATCCAGACGAGGCGTTCCCAACGCTCTCGTCTGGATCAGGACAAATCGCCCGAAACTTAGAGTGTTCACAATCTACCCTCGCCTTCCTCTCCCAATTCCCCTGTTAACCCTTTCCTTCCCTGATCAAAGTTAACCTCCATGCACCGGTATTACAGTCTCCGGCTGGACCTATGATGTTCTGGTTAGTTTCTGTGTTTTAAAAAAAAACAACATAGAACTACCTACTGAAGGTCCGGGAGAGACAGGTGGGAGCCATGGTGGGTGAGTATGATCCATGTCTTTTAAACTGTTGCTAGTTATATTATTATCTGACTAGCCTGTTTATACAGCGCCATTCTGTTGTTTTATTGGAACATCTCAGTCTCTGCTGAGATTCCTTTATCTAACATGTTTGTTATTCTATTTCATTCCTAGATGGAAGCATTTCTTTCCTCTTCTAGTGAGCTTCGCAGAAGATGCATCACTTATGCTAACGGACAGGATCCTGACAATTCCTGTCAAATTTCGTACTGGCTGAACTCTGACTCCGAGTCGTTAGGCTTCCCTGAGAAGCCTCCTTGGTTATCATGTCCCCAGTACGGCGCTGCAACCTCAAGACCTGCGGGCCTTTAAGGATTTTTCTCTCAGGTTGAGCTCATTTGGAGGCACTGTCTCCTGTCATGCTTCCTGGGCTGCTTGGTCTTGCCCTGAGGGGCTTAGACCTGAGCTTGAGTTGAGATTGAGGACTTACCTCAGCCTAAGGGCTGGGAGCGCCGCTCTCGTAATTCCAACAGTTGATCACATCAGGTAGCTAGGCCTTTTTGTGGCCTCCTTGGTCTATCATTTCTATGGCGAGAAGCCTGCAGCTCTCCTTTTTTGGCGCGTTCGGAGCATGGTGCTCCCTTCACTGCGGGAGGGTCAGTCCAACCGGAATGGAATGTTTGTTTCTCCTCTCTCCGGAGAGTAGAGAATATTGGAGAGCTGGGCATTCTGCTCTCTAGATGCTCTAGGCGTAGCCTTCAGGTTGTTTCTCTGCTTAGAGCCTAGTCTTGTCATGTCAGGTGCACACGCTAGTTCTCTGTGCACTTCCTTTAATTCCATAATCATGGTAGATGCGCACGCTGGGCCTTTGCGCACCTTTCTGAATCATTTTGGTAAGGGTGACGCGATGCTGCTTCGTCCCCTTGCTTTGAGTTATCTCAGGCCCCGGATTCTTACGTGGGCCTCACTCTCCTATGTATCTCTGATGATACTGGTATGGTTGTATGTTTTTGGAGCCATTGAGCAGCAGCCTCATGTTGTTAGGCCCCTTTCGGCCTCCTTGTTAGGCTGCTCTCTGTTGGTGAGTTTAGCAGTGCTCCCCTCACCTTTGAGGGTTACCTTTGAGCACGCCACTCCCAGTTGAGCATCTGAGGTCTCCTCTCATTGGGTCCTCCACTCCTTGGAGCTCCACTGAGCAGCAGCCTCAGGTTGTTAGGCCTCCTTTGGCCTCCCTGTTAGGATGCTCCTTTTGTTGGTTGCGCTTAGCAGTGCTCACCTCACTCAGAGGGTCACCTATGAGCACGCTGCTCCCAGTTTGGAGTGCGACTGTTTTTGGTTGGGATAGTGATTCTCCCCTTACATGGAGGGTCTTTTTATGAGATACACCTTTTTCAATCTACATGCGCTCTGAGCATGCGGCCTCCCGCTAAATTATTGTTGGGTTGCTAAATCCATGCTATGGTAAGTGCACACGCTCAGCTTCTGTGCACTTTCTAAAATCCACATTGTGGTAAGTGTGCACGCTAGGATTTTGCACACTTTCTAAACTCATGTATGGTAAGGGTTACGCGCTGTAGTCTCGTTCCCTTTCTGTGAGTTGGTTAAGCCCCGGTTTTCGCCTTGGGCTCCACTCAATCTATGTCTCCGTGTTGCTTCATTACGGTATTTTCTAAATCCATATCTATGGTAAGTGCTCACGCTAGTTCTCTGTGCACTTTCTAAGTCCATATTCATGGCAGGTGCGCACGCTAGCCTTTGTGCACTTTCTTAAAAGCCTTTATGGTAAGGGTGATGCGTTGTTGCCTCATCCCCTTTCTCTGAGTTGGCTCTGGCCCCGGTTACCTTGGGCCACACTCTCCGCATATTCACTTTCTAGACAAGTTTCCCTGGGTATCTTGAGATCCTCGGTATCTCGTTCTTAGAGCAGGAGGTAGTCTCTGTTTGACAGGCCAGGATATGGGGTTGTAAGTAGCCCTGATACTCAGCCTTATCCCCTTAAAGGAATCCTTGGTTGTTTTTTTTATTCCAGGCTTGAGCTTTGCTCTGGGCTCGGGCTTTATACAAGTCAGCCCTTACAGGTAAGTTTGGTGCACAGCTCAGGCCTTTGGCCATAAGTGGTTATGTCACTGACAGCCGTCAGACGTCCTAGGGGCAGCTCCTTTGATTTGTTGAATTGGTACTTTGTGCTCGCCTTGGTATCGGCATGCACTCCCCTCAGCATGGCAGCGTGGGCATACCGTTCCCCATAGCGACCCCTAGAGGACGCAGTTCGAAGTTCCCTCGAAAGGGAACATCTCAGGTTACGTATGTAACCATGGTTCCCTGAGAAGGGAACGAGACACTGCGTCCTCTAGTCTCTTTGCCATGCTTCGGATGTAAGCTTCAGACGAAGAAGCGGATAACGTGTTCTACCGGCGCCCTTTTATACTGTAGTCACGCCGATAGTGACGTCATAGGCTGTTGCTGGCCAATATCATTGTTGTGTTTAGATGTATGCTTCAGACACCGGTTACCCATATAGGCGTAACCCATAGCGACCCCTAGAGGACGCAGTGTCTCGTTCCCTCTCAGGGAACCATGGTTACATACATAACCTGAGAGGTTTTCTGTCATACAGTGCGAGTTCAGTAACTTACAAATGCATGGACATAATCTTATACTGAAGTTTTTTTTATTCCAACTTGCCAAGTTATAGTTCTGATTTACTTATGATGAATAATTAATATTTTGTGCAATTTATAATGTTTAAATCGTACCTGTAAACACATTTCAACTAGGAAAGTTTTGATGGCATTTTCTTTTCATATTACCTCCGTATAATGCCTGTAATAACAAAGTGTTTACTTTATGTAATGAATATAATTCTGCTGTTCCATAAGAACCACCTTCTGGAAAAAAAGTGAATTTGCATATGAAAGTTCAGATGCAAAACCCTCTAAATGCCGTCTGAAATTTTAATCTAAAATGAGCATTTTTATCAGGTTCCTATGTTTATGTTCAGTAATTTTACTCTAATGGCAATGTATAGGTCCTTTTCTATGCAATTAAAGTGAAATAACTGAACATAAATATAGGAACCTGATAAAAGGCTCATTTCAGATGAAAATTTCAGACGGCATTTAGAGGCTTTTGCATCTGAACTCTTCATATTCACTTATATTCACATTTTACAACAGTGTTGTAAATTTTAACTGGCATATCAACAATGCAAGATAAGAGCAGAAATCAAGTTTAAAGCAAATTAACCATACTTCTAGGAAACACAGTATATTTAAGGTACTCACCTGTGGTGTTCTGCCATAGTGAGAGTGGTTTTATACTGAAATCTCATCCTGTGATCATACCATAATGCAATTACCATAATTACAATATGACAACCTTTGACTTTCTATTCTGAGCTGTTCACATCTTCAAACTCTTATTATGTGTTTCTGTGGCAACACTATTAATGCTAAAATGAATCTGTGTAACTGGAGAATCCGGAACCAGTCTGTATCCAGATCAAATGGTCAATAACAAATTACTCTTTGTTATTATCTTCTTGCATTATTGACAAGCTATTTTCCTGTTTGACTCTGTAAAGCTGCTTTGACACAATCAGTATTGTATAAAGCGCGATAAAATTACAGGTGACTTGACTTGACTTGGAAAATAGCCTAGACAAAACAATAATACATCAAGTAACAGATGCCTTATTAAAAAAAAAAAAAGTACAGTTTATTTAGCGGGATATTGGATGTATTAATCTGTGTGCTAGCTACATTAAACTGTATTGTATGTCTTTCATTTATTTTTATATTAATCTTATATTACTAAACCATTCAAATTAATCAATTATAGGAATTATTAAACTAAAATATTACTACATTTTATAACTACATTTTACGATGCTGGATACAAAGTGCACAACAAAGGAGTAGAATCCAAAAGGTCCTTTTAATAAATCCAAAGAGAATACACAGGAGAAAATCCAACAACAATATAAACAATACCGGACAGAGAACTGAGAGAAAGAAACTGAGGGCTTAAATACATGAGGTTCATAATCAGGGAGAAACAGAAAGGGTGTGGAGCTAATTAATCACAAATCATAGAAACTAACAAGGGAAAACAGGCAGGTGGCGGAGCAGGAGCGACTGAGGACAATGGTGGAGCCGGAGGGAAGGATGAGTCAGATGGAGCCTGAGGGATGGAGGGACAGGGTGAAGCCGGAGGAGTGGAATCCCGTAGTGGAGGAAGGTTGACGTCTGACCAGCTGGAGGGACTAGTGACACTATTGGAGCCACTGAGATGATGAGCCATGGTGGAGACCAGGGAGCAACCACAATGATAGAGGAGCAGATAATGAAAAGCAGGATGCCCTTAGGCATACAGACTGCTTTCCAAACTGTTAAAGGGGTCATATGATGCTGCTAAAAAGAACATTATTTTGTGTATTTGGTGTAATGAAATGTGTTTATGCGGTTTAAGGTTAAAAAAACACATTATTTTCCACATACTGTACATTATTGTTTCTCCTCTTTGCCCTGCCTTTCTGAAACGCGTCAATTTTTACAAAGCTCATCGTTCTAAAAAAGCGAGGTGTGCTGTGATTGGCCAGCTATCCAGTGCGTTGTGATTGGCCGAATACCTCAAGTGTGTGACGGAAATGTTACGCCCCTTACCATATTGTGATGATGCCCTGTCAGGCCGGAGCGATGATTCAAAAACATGAAAACCCATTATAAACGAGGCATTCGTTGCATCCAGTGGGGACATAATTATGGATTATAATGACTTATACTGTCTTTTTACACGTTGCGTTGCATCTCGCCGCGTAAACATAAAACCATGTCTGCATTTGGGATCGGAGAAATGACAAACAACAAGCCCTACTCTACACTGCCCAAAAAAACTCGCTTTAAATATATAAAATATAAAAACTCTTTAAATATAAAAAACGTACTTACAGTCTTTGAGTCAGAACAGCCGGCATTGTAGTCTACTCTACCAGGATCAG